>NC_091951.1:216145493-216445493 GCF_031021105.1 Erythrolamprus reginae | reverse complement strand
AATCCATCTTGGAGGTAGTAGTAGTCCATAGTCCAGGAATCTAAAGGGTTTTTTGGCAACACCAACCCTTTAAATAGTGGTTTACTTGTAGGATTCTGTTTCCTTGCTGGGTGCTGTCCTCTTGTTGGCAGTGTGGATAAAAAGACTACTTGCACACCTTGGTTTTTGATGTTCTTGCCTAGCTGTTCATAGACATTCTGTATTGTTTTTAAAGTTCTTTTTGTGTCATTTGTTCCTACGTGGAGTAATAGTAGGGGGTAATAGTCCATGGGTTTTATTATGTTGGTTACTTTTCCTGCTATGTCTATGATTAGAAAAGACAATTAGAATGTATTATAGACATGAAGATAGTTTAAAAAGTGAAATATTTAGGAATTTGGATTACATCTAAAACTATATCTTTAAAAATGACAATTATATGAAACTTATTGGTGAAATCAGAAAAGATTTAGAAATATGGAATAATTTGAAATTATCTTTTATAGGGAGAATTTCAACAACAATAGTCAGGAAGTTTATATGGCAAGGAAAGAAAGCAAGAATACAATTAAGTACATTAGATGACATAAAAGAAAGAGGAGGATTTGCATTACCTAATTGGAAGACGTATTATCAGGCTGCAGCTTTATCTTGGATTAAAGATTGGATAACATTAGAAAATAGAAGAACATTAAATTTGGAAGGTCATAATTTTATGCTTGGCTGGCATGCCTTTATTTGGTATGAGAAGGACAAAACACATTCCTATTTTAAGAAACATATAATAAGAAAATATTTACTAGAGGTTTGGAAAGATATAAAGAAAGACCATTTTCTAACTATCCCAGAATGGATCTCCCCATTAGATGTGATTTGCCACCCTAATTTAATCCAGGAAAGGAAGATACTAAAATACAAAGACTTAATAGACGACCAAATGAAATTAAAATCAAGACAAAAATTACAGGATGAGGAAATAACAATAGATTGGTCACAATATATTCAGATACAGACTAGATACAAAAAAGGGATCAAAATATATTCATTTAGAAAGAGCAAAAACATCTTAGGAAATCTGTTAATTACAAATCAGAGTAAATTAATAGGGAAAAGATATAAATACATGATAGGATATAAAAACATAGATCAGACTCTGAAAGATAATATGATAAGTTGGTGCAAAAATTTAGGAAGAGAAATTGACTTACAAACCTGGGAGAAAGTTTGGATATTCAATTAGAAAATGACAAAATCAGTCTCATTAAAAGAAAATCAAATTAAGATGTTTTATAGGTGGCATCTGCCACCAAACAGAATTGCAAAGATGTTTCCTAACATGTCCCCAAATTGCTGGAAGTGTAAATGAGAAATAGGGCTCTTTTTACCCTCAATGGTGGACTTGCCACAAAACTAAATCATATTGGAATATAATAGAAAAGTAGATAAAAGAAATTACTTTACAGGACATAAAGAAAACACCAGAATTATTTTTATTAGGTATAATGAAAAAAATAAAAAATAGACTTGGTCCCTATCCTAGGTGAAAGTTCCCCCAGGACATGAGAAAGTCTTGGGGTGAGGGAAGGGATGGAAGTCCCCTGCAGTCAGTGTCCATTAGTTTCCCTGCCATTAGTTTCCCTTCAGGGAGAGAGTGCATGATTCACCTCACACACACCCTGCGGTCGCTTCTGCTGTGGCGGCCAAGAGAGCAGTGCCCAAGGAGTCCTTAGGTGGCTGTGCCTCCAGAACTACTGCCTGCCCACGGCGCCCTGCAAGTGGCTCAAGGCAGTGACTGCCATGGGCATTTAGGTCCACCGCCAAAGGCCAGAGAGGGAGGGAGCCAAGGGCGGGTAAAACACCGGGTAGCCTGCCGAATGCCACCACCACCATCACCAATGCTTGACTGGTAAAGAGTCACCAGAGGAATGGCTTGGGAATGGCCCAAGCCTCATGCAGGCACCAGACAGCTGTGCCAAGGGGGCCCTTGTGCTCCGCCTCTGCTCTGCATTATGCCTTTTCCTCCCTTTCTGTCCTCCCTCCAGTGTGGTAGCGGCATTCGGCGAATTACCCAGCATTTTTACTCGCCGGGAAACGGGCATGGTGAGTTTGCAGATGGGTCCTTCCTTTCCAAGGACTCAGCAGTGAAACCCTTTAGCTTTGCCAAGGCTTAAAGTCGTCCACAAGAAAGAAAAAGGAGACAATGAGGCCACCTCGCATTTTGATCTTGAAAAGCTATTTATTAATGAGGCTCCAACGGTCGTATTCTCAACCTTCGGGCACTATTCGAGTTTCGCCTAATAAAGATGGGCGGGGGGAAAAATCTTGGTGCATTGAACAGGCTGCCTAGGACACTTCTAGTTGTGAGCAGAGGAGAGACACCTTCTGCACATTTCTCCAGTGTACAATCCCTCCATCCACTTGCTCCCGAGTAAAGGTCCTTGGCTGTTTCTCTCTCCCTCCCTGTCCCAAATGGCAGCCCTTCTCCTGCTCTGGCATTTTGAATCACTCCTCTTTTAAACGTCTGGGTTGTTCAGCCAGACCTGGACAGGCTACCTGGCTTTTAGGGATAAGGACAATGATTCAACAGTTCAATTCAGAATCCCGAAGAGGCCCCAACTCAAACCGCAGCCTCCCATGACTCCTCTCCTCTCCAGCCCCGTCCCTTTACAGTCTGGGTAAAAATGGCCTGAGCCTCACGGAGGTACCAGGCAGTTGTGGCAAGGGGGCCCTTGCGCACCGCCTCTGCTCTGCATTACACCTTTTCCTGAGGCTTGTAGGAATGACTACCCTGTGTCCCCACAATTTGCAGCCTTTTAACACAGATAGTTCCATTTATTTGTTTTTATAAATTCTGATATCTTTTGCTAGTGTTCCTTCTGCCCACCCCTTGAGTATGTAATTTGCTATGGTGTGCAGTGTCTTGTCCTTTTGTGTTTCCTTAGCCACTTCCTCAGCTGTTACACTTGGACAATTGTCTAAATCTAGTAACAATATATCTGCTGCTGCTGCAGGATCATTAAGTTTCCGGATGACGACTCAGGGCATCTGCATGGCTGATCTCCTCATCCCCCCCCCCCCGATGTTTTAAGATGTAATTTTAGTCTGAAAGGAAGATTGCCCACCTGGACATTCTAGAGGATATAAAGGCAGATGTGGCTTTGTTTTCTGCTAATAGCCCTAATAGGGGTTTATGATCATACAGATATTCATGAAATTTCTTTACTCCTGCCATGGCTAATGCTTCTTTGTCAATTTGGCTATAGTTCCTCTCTGCAGGGTATACGATTCTGGAAAAGAAGGCTATAGGAGCCTCTTTTTCATCCGGAAATATGTGGCTAAGAATTGTACCTACTCCATAGGGGGAAGCATCACAGGTTAGCCTTAAGGGCAAGGTCGCATTGTATTGAATCACTACACTGTTAGAAGACAAAAGGTTTCTTATTGCCTTGAATGCGTCCTGTTCCTTTCCTACCCATGTCCAGCTGGCTCCTTTCTGTAGTAATCTATGGAGGGGCTCTGCTGCCGTGGTTTTCTGTTTTAAAAAAACAGAGTAAAAGTTTAACAGTCCTAGGAATTCCTGCAACTGTGTCTTGTTTCCCGGGGTCTGGGGCATTTTGTATGGCTTTAAGTTTTTCTTCTTTGTTGTCTATTTTGAATCCTAAGAATTCTACACTGGGGACACCCCACGAGCATTTATCTGCTCTCAGTCTCAGTCCCTTGTCTTGAAACCTTTTAAAAACTTCCCTTATTATTTGTGTGAGTTGTGTGTGTGTTTCTCCCAAGATTAAAATGTCATTGAAATATGGTACCACTCCTGGGAGTCCGTTTAACAGTCTTTCCATCAGGCTTTGAAAAATTCCTGGAGCCACACTGACTCCAAATTGGAGTCTTGTGCAGTTAAAGGCTCCCCTATGTGTAATAATGGACTGGGCTTATGCTGTTTTCTCATCTACCGAGAGTTGCTGGTAGGCTTGTGCTAAATCTAGTTTGGCAAATATTGACCCATTTCCTAGTGAATGTAACAAATGTTGGACAACCGGAATGGGATAAGTGTTGTATTATAGCGCCCTGTTTAAGGTTGATTTATAATTGGCAAAGACTCTTATGTATCCATCTGGTTTAAGGGTGTCACTATAGGGGTTTCCCAGGGTGAATAATCTACCAGTACTAGTATTCCCTGTGCTATTAGTTTGCCTAATTGTGCATCTAGCTTAGGAAGCAATGGTGATGGCACTCTGCATGGTTTTACTCTTAATGGAGGTATTGTTGGATCTAGATTAAAAGAGATTGGTGCACTATTATATCTGCCTAATTCTGTTGAGAATACCTCTGGAAATTCTTTAACAAAATCAACATTACTGGCTTCTTGTGAAGGCCCGTTATTTCAATGCCTAGTGGTTTCAGCCATTCTAAACCCAGTAATGTATGCTTGAGACCATCCACCACTATTAAAGGTAAGGTTACCGCATAATTATTAAAAACTACACGTACCCCCACTTGCCCCAACATTGGAATCCCGTTCCCCTGGAAGTCCTTTAGTCCCAAAGTTGCAAAGTCTAATTTTATTTTATTTTATTTATTTATTTATTTATTTTGTCCAATACACAATGAAGGTTTTAGTGGGTATATATACACATAGTAAAATACATGATGAAGTTTATAGAGGAGATACTCATAGTAAAATATATCTAAGAAAGAATAGAAAAACTCGGTTACTGAAGTCATATTTTTTACAGTCAAGTTTGGAGTGGTTAATATTAAGTTTAAATCTGTTGTGTGCTCTTGTGTTGTTGTGGTTGAAGCTGAAGTAGTCACTAACAGGCAGGACGTTGCAGCATATGATCTTGCGGGCAATACTTAGATCTTGTTTAAGGTGTTCTAAGCTTTCTAGGCCCAGGATTGAAAGTCTAGTCTCGTAGGGTATTCTGTTTCGAGTGGAGGAGTGAAGGGCTCTTCTGGTAAAGTATCTTTGGACATTTTCAAGGATGTTAATGTCTGAGATGCGATATGGGTTCCAAACAGATGAGCTGTATTCGAGGATGGGTCTGGCAAAAGGTTTGTAAGCTCTGGTAAGTAGTGTGAGATTGCCAAAGCAGAAGCTACGTAGGATTAGGTTTACAAGTCTTGAAGCCTTCTTGGCTATGTTGTTGCAGTGGGCTTTGGAACTTAAATCTTTTGTTATTAGTATATCAAGGTCTTTAACCAAGTGGGGATTATCTGTGATAATTTGATTATTCAGTTCGTATTTGGAGTTCAGATTCTTCTTCCCAATGTGTAGGACAGAACATTTGCTAGTTGAGATTTGGAGTTGCCATGTGTTAGACCACTCAGAAACAGAGTTCAGGTCTTTTTGGAGAGTAGTTGTGTTATCGGTGGTGTTGAAGAGTTTTACAGTGTCGGTGAAGAGGATACAGTTGCTTGCGATGTAATCGCAAATGTCATTGATGTAGAGAATGAAGAGCGTTGGTCCCAGTACACTACCTTGGGGAACACCGCTTTTAACTGGGATGGGGGTGGATATGGTGCTTCCTATTTTGACCACTTGTTGTCTGTTTGACAGGAATGCTGTAATCCAGCTATGGAGGGATCCTGAGATGCCATAGGATTTGAGTTTTAGGAGTAGTTTGTCGTGGACCACTGAATCAAAGGCTTTGCAGAAGTCGATATAAATTGCATCCACAGATTTCCCTTGATCTAGATGAGTTGTCCATATATTTTTGCAGTGGAGGAGCTGCAGGTTGCAGGATAGTTTTTTTATGAAACCAAATTGTTTGTTAGAGAGCAAATTATTAGTTTCTAGATGGAAAGTAATTGATTTGTTTATAATTGATTCCATGACTTTGCATGGGACGCAGCATAGTGAAATTGGTCCATAGTTATCGACAAGAGAGGGGTCTCCTTTTTTGAAGATGGGGTTGACCATTGCTTTCGACCATAGATCAAGAAGTGTGCTGGTTCTGAAGGATTTTTTGAAAATTATGCTTAGTGTTTCAGCTATGGCAGAAGAGAACTTTTTTTAGGAAGAAAGCACATAGACCATCTGGTCCGACTGATAGAGAAGGTTTAAAGTCACATAATGCTTTTTTGACTCGGTCTTCAGTGAAGTCTACTTGGGTTAGGTCGTTGAGGGAGTTTGAGGTGCGATTGATGAAATTGGGGGATGAGCCATTGCTGTTAACAAAGACAGAGCCAAATAAAGAGTTGAGGAGGTTGGTATTCTTTGTTGTTGGGTCCTTTGAGAGGTGGGATAGGTCTAGAGACTTTGAGTTTATTGTTGACAAAGTTGTTGAAAGCTCTATTATATTTGGTGCGTAGGAGGTTTTCCTCTTGTTTGCTGTAGTAGTTAAGGCATTCGGCTTTTATTTGATTGCAAATACTTTTATATTGGCTTTTGAAGTTGGAAACTTGTCCTTTTTTGTTTTTCCTCCAGTGATATTTTTTTCTTGTTTGTAATTTTCTTATTGAGATGGGGAGGTTATTTTTTTTTTGTTTATGGTATATGTTAGAGGTACATGAAGTCT
The DNA here is from genome assembly GCF_031021105.1 of Erythrolamprus reginae. Taxonomy (NCBI): domain Eukaryota; kingdom Metazoa; phylum Chordata; class Lepidosauria; order Squamata; family Dipsadidae; genus Erythrolamprus; species Erythrolamprus reginae. The sequence continues at coordinate 216,438,993 of NC_091951.1, read as the reverse complement.
GATGATAATTTTCATTTCGAGTAGGAATGTGTTGTAGTAGTCATCAGTAGTGTAGCATTCAGAGACATAGAAACATAGAAGACTGATGGCAGAAAAAGATATCATGGTCCATCTAGTCTGCCCTTATACTATTTCCTGTATTTTATCTTACAATGGATATATGTTTATCCCAGGCATGTTTAAACTCAGTTACTGTGGATTTACCAACCACGTCTGCTGGAAGTTTGTTCCAGGGATCTACTACTCTTTCAGTAAAATAATATTTTCTCATGTTGCTTTTGATCTTCCCCCCAACTAACTTCAGATTGTGTCCCCTTGTTCTTGTGTTCACTTTCCTGTTAAAAACACTTCCCTCCTGAACCCTATTTAACCCTTTAACATATTTAAATGTTTCGATCATGTCCCCCCTTTTTCTTCTGTCCTCAAGACTATACAGATTGAGTTCATTAAGTCTTTCCTGATACGTTTTATGCTTAACACCTTCCACCATTCTTGTAGCCCGTCTTTGGACCCGTTCAATTTTGTCAATATCTTTTTGTAGGTGAGATCTCCAGAACTGAACACAGTACAGTATTCCAAATGTGGTCTCACCAGCGCTCTATATTAGAGGATCACAATCTCCCTCTTCCTGCTTGTTATACCTCTAGCTATGCAGCCAAGCATCCTACTTGCTTTTCCTACCGCCCAACCACACTGCTCACCCATTTTGAGACTGTCAGAAATCACTACCCCTAAATCCTTCTCTTCTGAAGTTTTTGCTAACACAGAACTGCCAATGCAATACTCAGATTAAGGATTCCTTTTCCCCAAGTGTATTATTTTACATTTGGAAACATTAAACTGCAGTTTCCATTGCTTTGACCATTTATCTAGTAAAGCTAAATCATTTACCATATTACAGATGCCTGCAGGAATATCAACCCTATTGCACACTTTAGAGTCATCGGTAAATAGGCAAACCTTCCCTACCAAACCTTCCCCTATGTCACTCACAAACATATTAAAAAGAATAGGTCCCAGAACAGACTCTTGTGGCACACCGCTTGTAACCTGTCTCTGCTCAGAATACTCACCATTAACAATAACTCTCTGATGTCTATGCTTCAGCCAGCTTGAAATCCACTGAACCATCCAGGGATTAAGTCCAATCTTCACTAATTTATCTATCAGCTCTTTATGTGGAACTGTATCAAAGGCTTTGCTGAAGTCCAGGCAATATCCACGGCACTAGTTTGATCCAACACCTTTGTGACATAGTCAAAGAAATCAATGAGATTAGTCTGACATGATTTGCCTTCAGTAAAGCCATGCTGATTTGGGTCCAATAAGTTATTGTTTTTTAGGTGCTGATTTATCCTCTTTTTGAGTAGAGTCTCCATCATTTTAACTATAACTGATGTCAAGCTAACTGGCCTGTAGTTACCAGCTTCTTCCCTACTGCCCTTCTTGTGGATAGGCACAACACTGGCCATTCTCCAATCCTCAGGAACATCTCCTGTTAACAGGGATTAGTTGAACAAATCAGTCAGGGGGGTAGCAATGACAGATCTGAGTTCTTTAAGAACTCTGGGGTGGATGCCATCTGGACCCATTGCCACTGGAGCTGAATCCGTACAGCTGGAAGCAATGCTATATCCCTCTATAGTATTATTTTGTAAGGTGTCTTTTGAGAAAACTGAACAGAAGTAGCTATTGAAATGGTCAGTGATCTCCTTATTCCCATCAATGCATGTATTATTCCTGGTACTAAGCTTTGTGATGCAGTTTTTCTTCTTCCTATCATCCTATCTGAAGAAGGTTTTATCCCCCTACTTTACAGATTTGGCAATTTCTTCCTCTTTTGAGGCTTTAGCAGCATATATTATCTGTTTCGCCTCCTTCTGTCTCATTTTATACACCTCTCTATCAGCTATACTTGCAGACTCTTTATACCTCCTATAGGCAGCCTTTTTTTCATTGACTATAGCCCTTACATCATTGCTAAACCATAGCGGTTTCTTCTTCCTTTTACCTTTAGTTATTTGTCTTAAATATAGTACTGTGGCTTTTAAGATGGCCTTTTTTAATACAGTCCACTGGGTGCTCGCTCCTGCCATTTTATCCCTCCACTTTAATTCATTATTTAAATATTCTCCCATTGCATTAAAATTTGTTTTTCTGAAATCCAATACTTTGGTTGCAGTATAGGATTGCTCACAATCAGTTTTTACATAAAACCACAAGCATAGATGGTCACTGCAACCTAAATTTTCTGCCACCTTGACTTCTGAAACCCAATTCCCATTCGTAAAAACTAAAACTAGAATATTCTCCCCTCTAATTGGTGTCTTAACCAGCTGTGCTAAGAACTAAGAAGAGACTACAAAAATCTAGCAACACTGTTAAACAAAAAAGATATCACATTTAGATGGACTATCCCAGAAGGAATGATGATAAATTTAGAAGGTAGAAGGGTGAAAGTGGATACTCCCAAAAAGGCGCAAGAAATTTATGGACAAATAGCAGGCTTAGAGCTGGAACTAGAAAGCAGAGAAAGATTAGAATCAAGTAAAGAAGACGAAATTGATTCAGATAATGAAGCAAAAGAAGCAAAGAAGAAATAAGAGCAGTGGAAGGAGAAAAGGCTAAGGACAGAGAGGAAGTAACCAAGACTAGGTCACAAAGAGCAAAAAAGTCTTGAGAAGAAAACCTCAAACTAGATATTTCCAGAAATCAAACTAATCTCAATAAACATCAATGGTCTTAAAAATGGCTACAAATGGAAAAAAAGTGTTTTCAAAATTATTAAACCAAAAAGTTCAAATAATATGTTTACAGGAAGTACATATTAAACAATCTCACAATAAATATTTGGAATACTCTAAATTGAGGGAGTTATATGCGTCATTAGATTAAAAAAAGAGGTGTGGCCACCTATGTGAACAAAGAGCTAAAACTTAAAGAAATAAAGTTCTACCCCAAAGGGTAGATACATAATCACTGAAATTGAATTTAAAGGAGAGAAAGTAATATTAGCTAATATTTATGATCCAAATCAAAAACAGAAACAATTCTATAAAAAGATACACAAAATTCTTCTCCAAATTGATCCCAAAAACATTTGTATAATAGGGGACTATAATGGGTTAGTGGACCCAAAACTGGATTATAAAGCAGGGAGTGCAACTAAAACTAAGAGAACAACCTTACCTTCCATATTCAACAAAATGGCAGATGAATTAGATTTTATAGATATCTGGAGATTAAGGCACCTTAAAGAAATACAATTTACATTTTACTCAATGCCTCACAACTCCTTCTCCAGAATAGACATGGTTTGGCTAAATAAAGGATTGTATAAAAAAATAAAATTGGTTAATATGGAACCAAATACGTGGGCTGATCACAATCAACTCAAGATTATATGGCAGGGGGAAATGAAAGATTATAGGAGGTGGACTCTGAATACAGACCTGCTGCAGGATGAAAACTATATAAAGATGATTAAAAGAGAGATAGATTAATTCTTAGTAGAAAATAAGAAACAACCTACCTCAATTCAAATACTCTGGGATACATTAAAGGCATACATGAGAGGCCTAACAATAGCTTATACAGTTAAAAGAAAAAAGGAGGAGAGAGTGGAATATAATCATTATTTAAATGAGATCCAAATTCTGGAAAGGAACCTACAACAAAATCCAACAAATAAAAAGACACTAAATCTGTTGAGGGAAGCCAGACACAGAGTAAATATTATCGATCAACAAGAACACATTAGCAAACTAAACAAATATATTTCAAAACAGCTAATAAGCCACGTAGATGACTCTCTCAAAAGATCAAAAAGAGTAAAAGTGACAGACTACTTCACCAATTAGTAGACAAAAACAGATTGGTTCAACATACGGAACAACAGAAAAAAGAAATAACATTTGATTTCTATAAAAACCTGTGCAAACAAGATCCAGTAGAAACTTTAAAAACAACAAAATACCTAAATGAAAATAACACATTACAAATTGATGATTAGATAGACTAATGCTAAACAATGTTCCCTCTAATTTTTTTTCAGTGAGGGCGGAAAAATATAGTGTCTGAGCGGCAGTCCCTTTGGGACTGGGCAGCCTAAAAGTATAAATAAACAAACAAACAAATAAATAAATAAATAAATCCCTTTTTTTAATTAAAAGAAATTAATAATAAAACAAAACCAAAATCTATTACTATTATTACTATCTTCTCTTTTTCTATCCCTGTCTCCTCCCTGCTTGTGCATGTGTGTGTGTGTGAACTCTTGAACCATTTCCAATAACAGATGAGGGCTATTGGAAATGGTTCAAGAGTTCACACACACACACACACACACACACACACGAGGCTGGGTTTTTTTCCCTCTGTTATTATTTGGGTGCTTTTTACAATATGCTTTAAATCAAGAGTCATTTCTCTCTCTTTCTCTCTCTCTCTCTCTCCCCCTCTTGCTCTCTCTCTTTTTCTCACTTTCTCTCTCCCTCTTTCTATCTCGCTCTGTCTGTTGCTCTCTCACTGTCTCTCATTTTCTTTCTTTCTCTCTCTCTCTCTCTCTCTCTTACTTTCTTTCTCTTGTTCTCTCTCTTGCTATCTCTCTCTCCCCCCTCTTTCTCTCTCTCTCTCTCACTTACTTTCTTTCTCCCTCTCTCTTTCTATCTTGCTCTGTCTGTTGCTCTCTCTCTCTGTCAGCGAGGGGGCTGCAAGAGCGCTTTCTCCGAGTGCTTCGGGAATGCCTGCCCTGCCTCTACTGCACCCCCCTTGCTGAAAGTCCGGGACGAAAGCACTCCCAGCAAAGAGCTGTGAGAGGGGTGGGGCGGGCATTCCCGAAGCGCGCGGAGAAAACCCTCTCGCAGCCCCCTGGCTGGGAGCACGGATGAGGAGGAGGAGGAAAAGCTTCAGCCGCTACGTCGCTGCAGCCATTGCCGAGGGAGTAGTCGCACCCCAAGGTGGGAGGCAGAGGAGGAGAAAGCTGGAGAGGGGGCAGCGTTGAGAGGCCAGGGGCGTGAGGGGGCCAGAGGCACCGTGAGGAGGCGGGGGTGGCCGCGGCTCCCTTTCCTTCCATCCATGTCTACTGCCGGCACCTCCCCACCCCTGCCCCCCCATGGGCTGGCAGGGGAATGGGAAGTGTGCGCCCTTGGAAAAGGGTGCGTGGGGGGGTATTTGGGGGTGCGCGCATGTGTGCGCATGCAGTTTACTTTGAAGCTAAACGATAATATCACCATCCAGGAACTCCAACAAGCTCTGAAAAGACAAAAGAATAATAAATCACCAGGCACTGATGGATTGCCAGGCGAATTTTATAAAAAGAACAATCAAACTTTTGAACCCATTCTTATAGAAGTATATAACAAAATTCTGGAGCAAGCTAAAATACCCAACACATGGAGGGAATCATATATTACAGTAATCCCAAAAGAAGGGCTTGAGAAAGATAAAATACAAAATTATAGACCCATATCGTTGTTAAACGCAGACTATAAGAACAAAAAAAAGTCTTAAATAAAATAATAAAATACAAATAAAACAATGGACTAGAACGGTATTAGACATTCTGAAATATTGTGAGGCACATCCAGGGAGGCAAATTGCTCTTGCCTTCCTGGACGCGCAGAAGGCGTTTGACAAAGTCAGTTGGCAATATCTATTAGAAATAATTAGAGATCTAAAACTGGGCAACAATTTTGAAAATATAATTCACAACATATATACAACATATATCTAATTTTTTTCGGTGTGGGCGGAAAAGTATAATGTCTGAGTGGCACATTTTCATGCCTGGGCATGGATCGGTTAGAAACAAAAGGGGGTCACGTGACCTCAGGACACACAGCAACGGTCATAAATATTAAACGGCAGCAAAGTTTTGATCCTGCGATCATTGGGCTGCTGAGAAGGTCGTAAGTGTGAAAAAGGGGCATAAGTCACTTTTTTCAGGGCCATTGCGACTTTGAATAGTCAGTAAATGAACCATTGTAAGTCGAGGACAACCTGCCTTCCCCCCTAGATGTTTTCTGTGGAGCTTCAAAATGGACTTCTGATCTGCTTCTAAAAGATGCACTGGTCAGAGAGATAATCCTCGACTTCTGTTCTGACCTCAATGGAGGCCAACGTTTCTATCTCCTGAGTAAGACGGTTATTAAGTGAGTTCTGCCTCACTTTACCACCTTTCTTGCAACAGTCATTAAGTGAATCCCTGCAGTTGCTTGTCAGACGATCCTTCATTCTTCCTCCTTCCTTCCTTCATTTCTCCTTCCTTCCTCCCCCTTGTCTCTTTCCCTCCCTCCCTCTCTTTCCCTTTTCTTTTTTCTTTTTCTCTCTTTTTTCTCTCTTCTTCTCTCTCTCCCTCTTCTCCCTCTCTTCTCTCTCTTTCTCTTCTCTCCTCTTCTCTCTTTCTCTCTCTTCTCTTTCTCTCTTCTCTCTCTCTCTTGATTGTTTTTTCATTGCTTATTTGACCCCTATGACAATCATTAAGTGTTGTACCACATGATTCTTGACAAATGTATATTTTCTTTTATGTACACTGAGAGCATATACACCAAAGACAAATTCCTTGTGTATCCAATCACACTTGACCAATAAAGAATTCTATTCTATTCTATTCTATTGTTTTTCAGGCCTGCCTGCTTCTCTGGTTCCTCCCTGCAGCTTCCCACTTGTACAGTTAGAATGAAGTTAATCCCCCCTCCGCTCCTGCTTTTATAGCCTTAGCTCTTCGCTGACAAATCCGGGTCGCAGTCGCTGCTTATTGGAAGGTTGCACGTCCATCAAGGGCCAAGGCGCTTCTCATTGGTACAAGTCTCACCCAAGAGGCGGTCCGGACCTTCTGCATTTGGAGCCAATCCTCAGCCAAGGAGGCGTATCCAAAGCATATCTGGGGCTAGTAAATATATAATACGCTGGCACTGGGAAAGGCGGTGGGCTGTATGTGTGGCAAAGAGAGAGAGAGAGAGCTACCCAAGGCGATCTCGGAAGGACTGTAACGGGAGCGAAGCGGGTCATTCGTTTTGCAAATTTATTCAATCAATTCCACACAGGGAAATCCAGGTCGGGGCATTTCTGCTCCACCGGCTGGCATTCTTTCCAATCCAAGCCCCCCCAAAAAGTGGCTTTGAAATGATCTTGTTTTTAAAGACTCACTCTGCAGGCATGGCTTTTGCAATGCAGGGCATGTGCCAAAAGAGAGAAAGGAGACAAGTACTGTCAGGAACAGGAAAGAACAATGGCTGCTTACAATGCTGTCGATCTTGTACACTGTTTGTGGATGCAATCACACTTGACCGATAAAGAAATAAAGGAGGGATTGTCCTGGAGCAGATTCCACTGGTTCCGAAATGGGGGGGGGACTGTGGTGAGGGGTCTGGATCCTGGACGTGTTGGAGGGAAATGGGGTGGGGAAGAGACGTGCTGCCAGGCATTCAGCTCCAGCCCCTTTTGCCTTTTTGCCCTTTGGCCAAGACAACCCCGCCCCGAAGTTTCACGACTCCTCCCATTGTCTGCGCTGACCTTCAAGCAATGGACCCTTCTGCTCCCCAGCAAGAGGCCATAACACCGCCATGTGGGGGAGGAAGGTGGGGAGAAGGAGACCAACCGGAGTTGCATCGCGTGAACCCCACAGCGGGAGGAACTTGCCGTCGCCTGGCCGGAGATGAGCTCCCCTCCCCCACCCCACCACCCCCATGCAGCCTGGGCTTTGCTGAGGGCTGGCTTGGAAAGCGAGTCCAAGGCACTTGGGGTTGGGGCCAGGGATCCTGGGGTCAAGGTGTCCCCTCGGCAGATCTTGGAAATCCCGCAGGGGTGGAGCCCAGCCAGAGAGAAGTCTTTTGCTTCTGCAAAATCTCTCTCTGGCCAGGCTCCGCCCCCGTGGAACTCCCAGCCACGTGGGGGGAGCCCAAGTTTTTAACCAAGCAGTTAAAAAAAAGCAAGTGACTCCTTTTTTCAGCCTTTTAAACCCACACAACCCTCCCCGCGCATGCCATCCCTAGCCTGGGATCCCCATCCCCTCTATCCTTGGTCACTTCACCCCTCACCCCTCTGGATCTTTTTCCTCTATGGCAGATCTTAGCGATCGTAGCCAGGAAGAGGTGAGCAAGCGATCCGGGACTGCGCGGCTTTGCGCCACTTCAAATGTTAGTGCGTGGGGGGTTCCTGATGGCTGTGCGGGCACACGCCCATGCAGCTTAGAGGGAATATTGACGTCAGTCTGCCAGGTTGATAATAAACAATGACATGACAAATTTATTCCCCATTGAAAAAGAGGTCTGCCAAGGCTAGCCAATGTCGCCTCTTCTGTTTATTTTATCACAAGAAATATTATTAAATAAAATTTGGAATAATGAAAAAGTAAAAGGTATCAATATAAAAAAGAATGCAAATTACAGGCATATGCTGACGATGTTGTATTCTTCCTAGAAGATACGATAAGCACAGGCCCAGAACTAATTAGGAAAATTGAGATATTTAGTTAATTTTTGGGACTAAAAATTAACAAACAGAAAACAAAACTCATGACAAAAAATATGACCTCAAAACAGGTTAAAGAACTAGAAAAAGTTACAAATCCTCAAATTACCAACAAGGATAAATATTTAGGATTAATAATTGCCAATAAGGTCTCATCTATCAAAAAGGATAATTATGAGAGATTCACGCAGGAAACTAAAACTAACTTTGAAAAATGGGGGAACCTACAAATATCTTTTTTAGGCAGAACAGCAGTAATAAAAATGAAAATTCTTCCAAAATTTTTATACCTTTTTCAGACCTCCCCTATTAGCATAAATAAAAAAAAATAGGGAAATTAATAAAACTATTTCAAAATTCATTTGGCAAAACCAAAAACCCAGAATAAAACTTGCATATCTTCAAGATAATAAAAACAGGGGAGGACTAGGACTTCCAGATCTAAAACTATACTACAATGCTGCTGGTTTAACCTGGATAAAAGAGTGGATCAATCTCTCAAACAAAAGGGTTCTGACTCTAGAAGGGCATGATCTACAGATGGTTTGGCACGCCCATCTCTGGAAGGATGAAGCTAAACCACAATCCATATTCAATAGACATTTAATCAGAAAAACTTTATTAAAAATCTGGAATGAAATTAAAAAGAAACATTATATAAAAATCCCCAGATGGTTATCCACCATGGAAGCTATCGTCTACCTGAATCTGATCGATCCCATAAAAATTTTAAAATATAAGGACATTTTACATCCAAACAGAGACTTAAAAACAAGGCAAGAACTCGAACTACAAAACAGTAAGATAGACTGGTGGATATACTTACAAATAAAATCCAGATATAATAAAGATAAAGAAGCCCCCGGTATTGATACTTTGACTATAATAATAATAAATAATATTTTAATATTAATGATGATAAGTTGGACTTAGGGGTTCAGGTGGGCTTATTTCTCACGTACCTGCCTCCCAGCTGCGTGTCAAAAGCCCTGCCTGTGCTATTCGAGGAGGTAGCCGGGTTGGCAGTGGAGTTCCCCGGACTTATTGTCCTGGGGGACTTCAACCTGCCGTCACTCGGCGAAACCTCTGGGTTGGCACAGGAGTTCATGGCCACCATGACAGCCATGGACCTGACTCAAGTAGTACAGGGTCCGACTCACGAGGGAGGGCACGCACCTGACATGGTATTCCTTTCCGAACAACTGAGTAATGGTCTGAGACTAAGGGGCTTAGATGCGTTGCCTTTGTCATGGTCAGACCATTTCCTACTACGGCTTGACTTCCTGGCTCCAATCCTTCCCCGCAGGGAGGCGGAACCAATTAAGATGTTCCGCCCCAGACGCCTGATGGACCCAGAGGGCTTTCAGATGGCGCTTGGGGTTATACCAGAGGCACTTGTCCACAGTTCGGCAGAGTCTCTTGCGGAAGCCTGGAACAAGGCCGCAGCGGAGGCTCTTGACCGGATTGCGCCTTTGCGACCTCTCCAAGGCGCTAGACCCCGTAGAGCTCCATGGTTCAACGAGGAGCTTCGGGAGTTGAAACGCCAGAAGAGACGTCTAGAGAAGCGATGGAGGAAGAGTAGGTCTGAATCCGACCGAACACTTGTAAGAGCTTTTATTAAGACTTACAAAGTGGCGCTCAAGGCGGCAAGATGCGCGTACCATGCCGCCTTGATTGCATCAGCGGAATCCCGCCCGGCTGCTCTGTTTAGGGTGACCCGCTCCCTTCTTAACCAGGGGGGAGTTGGGGAGCCCTTGCAGAGTAGTGCCGAGGATTTTAACACGTTTTTCGCTGATAAAGTCGCTCGGATCCGGGCCGACCTCGACTCCAATTGTGAAACAGAGTCGACTGACAACGAGTCAGTCGAGGTGACTGGGGCACGTACTTGTCCACCTGTCTGGGAAGAGTTTGATCTGGTGACACCTGATGAAGTGGACAAGGCCATTGGAGCTGTGAGTTCTGCCACCTGTTTACTGGATCTGTGTCCCTCCTGGTTGGTTTCGGCCAGCAGGGAGGTGACGCGGAGCTGGGCCCAGGAGATTATCAACGCTTCCTTGGGGAGGGGAGTTTTTCCATCACTCTATAAAGAAGCGCTCGTGCGCCCCCTCCTCAAGAAGCCCTCCCTGGACCCAGCTGTGCTTAACAACTATCGTCCAGTCTCCAACCTTCCCTTTATGGGGAAGGTTGTCGAGAAGGTGGTGGCACTCCAGCTCCAGCGGTCCTTGGAAGAAGCCGATTATCTAGGTCCCCAGCAGTCGGGTTTCAGGCCCGGTTACAGCACGGAAACTGCTTTGGTCGCGTTGATGGATGATCTCTGGCGGGCCCGGGACAGGGGTTTATCCTCTGTCCTGGTGCTCCTTGACCTCTCAGCGGCTTTCGATACCATCGACCATGGTATCCTTCTGCACCGGCTGGAGGGGTTGGGGGTGGGAGGCACTGTCCTTCAGTGGTTCTCCTCCTACCTCTCTGGCCGGTCGCAGTCGGTGTTAGTGGGGGGTCAGAGGTCGACTCCTAGGTTTCTCCCTTGTGGGGTGCCTCAGGGGTCGGTCCTCTCCCCCCTGCTATTCAACATCTACATGAAACCGCTGGGCGAGATCATCCAAGGACATGGGGTGAGGTATCATCAATATGCGGATGATACCCAGATTTACATCTCCACCCCATGCCCAGTCAACGAAGCGGTGGAAGTGATGTGCCGGTGCCTGGAGGCTGTTGGGGCCTGGATGGGTGTCAACAGACTCAAGCTCAACCCGGATAAGACGGAGTGGCTGTGGGTTTTGCCTCCCAAGGACAACTCCATCTGTCCGTCCATCACCCTGGGGGGGGAATTATTGACCCCCTCAGAGAGGGTCCGCAACTTGGGCGTCCTCCTCGATCCACAGCTCACATTAGAAAAACATCTCTCAGCTGTGGCGAGGGGGGCGTTTGCCCAGGTTCGCCTGGTGCACCAGTTGCGGCCCTATCTGGACCGGGACTCATTGCTCACAGTCACTCATGCCCTCATCACCTCGAGGTTCGACTACTGTAATGCTCTCTACATGGGGTTACCTTTGAAAAGTGTTCGGAAACTTCAGATCGTGCAGAATGCAGCTGCGAGAGCAGTCATGGGCTTACCTAGATATGCCCATGTTTCACCATCACTCCGCAGTCTGCATTGGCTGCCGATCAGTTTCCGGTCACAATTCAAAGTGTTGGTTATGACCTTTAAAGCCCTTCATGGCATTGGACCAGAATATCTCCGAGACCGCCTCCTGCCGCAGGAATCCCAGCGACCGATTAGGTCCCACAGAGTGGGCCTTCTCCGGGTCCCGTCAACTAAACAATGTCTATTGGCGGGCCCCAGGGGAAGAGCCTTCTCTGTGGCGGCACCAGCCCTCTGGAACCAACTCCCCCCGGAGATTAGAACTGCCCCTACTCTTCCTGCCTTCCGTAAACTCCTTAAAACCCACCTTTGCCGTCAGGCATGGGGGAACTGAAACATCTTCCCCTGGGCATGTTTAATTTATGTATGGTATGCTTGTGTGTATGTCTGTTAGTATATGGGGTCTTTTTTAAATCTTTAATATTTTTAAATTGTCAGATTATTTATGATTTGTTTCCACGTGGTGTGAGCCGCCCCGAGTCTTCGGAGAGGGGCGGCATACAAATCTAAGTAATAAAATAAATAAAAATAAATAATAATAATAATAAATTAATAAATAAATAAATAAATAAAAGAAGAAGAAGAATCACAATCACAATCGCAATCATAATAATTTATTAGATTTGTATGCCGCCCCTCTCCAAAGACTTGGGGCGGCTCACAACAACATAAACAGTGTACAAATCCAATTTTTAAAAAATACAATTTAAAACCCTTATAATAAAATAAACACACAATCCAATCAAACAATACACCAACCTTGACAATTGGGGGATGTATCAATTTCCCCATGCCTGGCGGCAACAATTAACCTTTAAGGACTTACAAAAGGCGAGGAAGGTGGGGACAGTCCTAATCTCTGGGGGGAGTTTGTTCCAGAGGGCCAGGGCCACAACAGAGAAGGCTCTTCCCCTGGGTCCCGCCAGACGACATTGTTTAGTCGATGGGACCCGGAGAAGGCCAACACTGTGGGACCTAATCGACCGCTGGGATTCGTGCGGCAGAAGGCGGTCCCAGAGGTATGTCCAACATAATATATAATAAGCTGACTGGGAAAAATCATGGAATACTGTATGCAAAATTATATTGTCAGCTGCCTATAAAGAAAACTTCTATAAACCTTTTTACTGATGGTACATGCCCCCATCAAGACTCGCAAAGATTAAATGACACCTGCTGGAAATGCAAGAAACAGATAGGATACAGAAAGCTAAAGCTAAACATTTAAAAAAACCTTTTTAAAAAGGTTTTTAAAAAAACTTTAAAAAAACCTTTCAAAAGTTTTTTCCTTTGGAGGTGCGACTTGACAGCAGCTTGAATTTCCCAGCCGCACCTAAACCAATCTGCGGCCAGTATGCAGATAGGGAGTGTTTTACATTCATAACAATGATTTAAACAGCTCTGCTTTCTCTCTGTGTGTTGTCTGTTACTTCCTTGCAGTCTTCTCTCTGTAGTAGACCGTTTCCTTGATTTCTTATTTCTTGCCAGCAGTTTCTTTACTTTGGAGCACTCAATTTCCATATTGTTGGTGTTGCCACAAAGGAAACATTTCCCTCACTACCTAGTTTTAAACAGTTTCTCCATTCCATGCTGATTTCTTTTCAGCACTGTTGCATATATTCAAATATACTAAATTACTTATTATACAATATATGGCCAATCTCTCTAATTTTCAGAATATCATAATTCTGAAAAGATTAGGAAATAAACTGAATTCCTCTATTCAAGGAATAAGAGAAATTATTATTCTTCCTGGGAAAATGTGTAGTCATGAGCCACTGAGCCATGATGGTGCAGTGGTTAGAACGCATTATTGCAGGTGAATTATTCCAACAGCTGGCTTTTCGATTTTCATTGGCTCAAGGTTGACTCAGCCTTCCATTCTTCCAATGTTGGTAAATTGAGGACTCAGATGGTTGGAGACAATATGCTGACTCTGTAAACCACTTAGAGAGGGCTGTACAGCAACCTGAAGCAGTATATAAATTTAAGTTCAGTTATTGCTATGGCTATTATTTATTGGGACTGAGAACAAAGTCTATATATGCTATGTTGCAGATGAATCTATCACCTAACCATTAAATTTACCAGCTTGGCAGATTATGTTCAATTTTGTAAGCCCATTATTAGTTTTTAACAAAGTAGACAAATTTATGAAAATGATTTCCAGGAGGGAAATTTTATTTTGCAGATACCTATAAACTTGGATTTCTTTGAAGATTTCCCTCATCTTCTTCTTTTTGTAGGAATACTCTCAGATTGGGAGTCCTTACAACTGCCTTTATACATGCCTCCATTATGTTGGTGAATATAGCTGCCTGTCAAGTCTCCAGTTTGTACACCCTTTCTCCAAAAATGAGGAATGTATATAGTCTCAGCTTATTTTTCAACTACAGAAATAAAGGCGTAAGGGAGGGCAAAATGATTTTACAAATGCAGAAAGCATTAATTTTTTAAGCATTAATTAATGTCTGCGCTGACCTTCAAGCAATGGACCCTTCTGCTCCCCAGCAAGAGGCCATAACACCGCCATGTGGGGGAGGAAGGTGGGGAGAAGGAGACCAACCGGAGTTGCATCGCGTGAACCCCACAGCGGGAGGAACTTGCCGTCGCCTGGCCGGAGATGAGCTCCCCTCCCCCACCCCACCACCCCCATGCAGCCTGGGCTTTGCTGAGGGCTGGCTTGGAAAGCGAGTCCAAGGCACTTGGGGTTGGGGCCAGGGATCCTGGGGTCAAGGTGTCCCCTCGGCAGATCTTGGAAATCCCGCAGGGGTGGAGCCCAGCCAGAGAGAAGTCTTTTGCTTCTGCAAAATCTCTCTCTGGCCAGGCTCCGCCCCCGTGGAACTCCCAGCCACGTGGGGGGAGCCCAAGTTTTTAACCAAGCAGTTAAAAAAAAGCAAGTGACTCCTTTTTTCAGCCTTTTAAACCCACACAACCCTCCCCGCGCATGCCATCCCTAGCCTGGGATCCCCATCCCCTCTATCCTTGGTCACTTCACCCCTCACCCCTCTGGATCTTTTTCCTCTATGGCAGATCTTAGCGATCGTAGCCAGGAAGAGGTGAGCAAGCGATCCGGGACTGCGCGGCTTTGCGCCACTTCAAATGTTAGTGCGTGGGGGGTTCCTGATGGCTGTGCGGGCACACGCCCATGCAGCTTAGAGGGAATATTGACGTCAGTCTGCCAGGTTGATAATAAACAATGACATGACAAATTTATTCCCCATTGAAAAAGAGGTCTGCCAAGGCTAGCCAATGTCGCCTCTTCTGTTTATTTTATCACAAGAAATATTATTAAATAAAATTTGGAATAATGAAAAAGTAAAAGGTATCAATATAAAAAAGAATGCAAATTACAGGCATATGCTGACGATGTTGTATTCTTCCTAGAAGATACGATAAGCACAGGCCCAGAACTAATTAGGAAAATTGAGATATTTAGTTAATTTTTGGGACTAAAAATTAACAAACAGAAAACAAAACTCATGACAAAAAATATGACCTCAAAACAGGTTAAAGAACTAGAAAAAGTTACAAATCCTCAAATTACCAACAAGGATAAATATTTAGGATTAATAATTGCCAATAAGGTCTCATCTATCAAAAAGGATAATTATGAGAGATTCACGCAGGAAACTAAAACTAACTTTGAAAAATGGGGGAACCTACAAATATCTTTTTTAGGCAGAACAGCAGTAATAAAAATGAAAATTCTTCCAAAATTTTTATACCTTTTTCAGACCTCCCCTATTAGCATAAATAAAAAAAAATAGGGAAATTAATAAAACTATTTCAAAATTCATTTGGCAAAACCAAAAACCCAGAATAAAACTTGCATATCTTCAAGATAATAAAAACAGGGGAGGACTAGGACTTCCAGATCTAAAACTATACTACAATGCTGCTGGTTTAACCTGGATAAAAGAGTGGATCAATCTCTCAAACAAAAGGGTTCTGACTCTAGAAGGGCATGATCTACAGATGGTTTGGCACGCCCATCTCTGGAAGGATGAAGCTAAACCACAATCCATATTCAATAGACATTTAATCAGAAAAACTTTATTAAAAATCTGGAATGAAATTAAAAAGAAACATTATATAAAAATCCCCAGATGGTTATCCACCATGGAAGCTATCGTCTACCTGAATCTGATCGATCCCATAAAAATTTTAAAATATAAGGACATTTTACATCCAAACAGAGACTTAAAAACAAGGCAAGAACTCGAACTACAAAACAGTAAGATAGACTGGTGGATATACTTACAAATAAAATCCAGATATAATAAAGATAAAGAAGCCCCCGGTATTGATACTTTGACTATAATAATAATAAATAATATTTTAATATTAATGATGATAAGTTGGACTTAGGGGTTCAGGTGGGCTTATTTCTCACGTACCTGCCTCCCAGCTGCGTGTCAAAAGCCCTGCCTGTGCTATTCGAGGAGGTAGCCGGGTTGGCAGTGGAGTTCCCCGGACTTATTGTCCTGGGGGACTTCAACCTGCCGTCACTCGGCGAAACCTCTGGGTTGGCACAGGAGTTCATGGCCACCATGACAGCCATGGACCTGACTCAAGTAGTACAGGGTCCGACTCACGAGGGAGGGCACGCACCTGACATGGTATTCCTTTCCGAACAACTGAGTAATGGTCTGAGACTAAGGGGCTTAGATGCGTTGCCTTTGTCATGGTCAGACCATTTCCTACTACGGCTTGACTTCCTGGCTCCAATCCTTCCCCGCAGGGAGGCGGAACCAATTAAGATGTTCCGCCCCAGACGCCTGATGGACCCAGAGGGCTTTCAGATGGCGCTTGGGGTTATACCAGAGGCACTTGTCCACAGTTCGGCAGAGTCTCTTGCGGAAGCCTGGAACAAGGCCGCAGCGGAGGCTCTTGACCGGATTGCGCCTTTGCGACCTCTCCAAGGCGCTAGACCCCGTAGAGCTCCATGGTTCAACGAGGAGCTTCGGGAGTTGAAACGCCAGAAGAGACGTCTAGAGAAGCGATGGAGGAAGAGTAGGTCTGAATCCGACCGAACACTTGTAAGAGCTTTTATTAAGACTTACAAAGTGGCGCTCAAGGCGGCAAGATGCGCGTACCATGCCGCCTTGATTGCATCAGCGGAATCCCGCCCGGCTGCTCTGTTTAGGGTGACCCGCTCCCTTCTTAACCAGGGGGGAGTTGGGGAGCCCTTGCAGAGTAGTGCCGAGGATTTTAACACGTTTTTCGCTGATAAAGTCGCTCGGATCCGGGCCGACCTCGACTCCAATTGTGAAACAGAGTCGACTGACAACGAGTCAGTCGAGGTGACTGGGGCACGTACTTGTCCACCTGTCTGGGAAGAGTTTGATCTGGTGACACCTGATGAAGTGGACAAGGCCATTGGAGCTGTGAGTTCTGCCACCTGTTTACTGGATCTGTGTCCCTCCTGGTTGGTTTCGGCCAGCAGGGAGGTGACGCGGAGCTGGGCCCAGGAGATTATCAACGCTTCCTTGGGGAGGGGAGTTTTTCCATCACTCTATAAAGAAGCGCTCGTGCGCCCCCTCCTCAAGAAGCCCTCCCTGGACCCAGCTGTGCTTAACAACTATCGTCCAGTCTCCAACCTTCCCTTTATGGGGAAGGTTGTCGAGAAGGTGGTGGCACTCCAGCTCCAGCGGTCCTTGGAAGAAGCCGATTATCTAGGTCCCCAGCAGTCGGGTTTCAGGCCCGGTTACAGCACGGAAACTGCTTTGGTCGCGTTGATGGATGATCTCTGGCGGGCCCGGGACAGGGGTTTATCCTCTGTCCTGGTGCTCCTTGACCTCTCAGCGGCTTTCGATACCATCGACCATGGTATCCTTCTGCACCGGCTGGAGGGGTTGGGGGTGGGAGGCACTGTCCTTCAGTGGTTCTCCTCCTACCTCTCTGGCCGGTCGCAGTCGGTGTTAGTGGGGGGTCAGAGGTCGACTCCTAGGTTTCTCCCTTGTGGGGTGCCTCAGGGGTCGGTCCTCTCCCCCCTGCTATTCAACATCTACATGAAACCGCTGGGCGAGATCATCCAAGGACATGGGGTGAGGTATCATCAATATGCGGATGATACCCAGATTTACATCTCCACCCCATGCCCAGTCAACGAAGCGGTGGAAGTGATGTGCCGGTGCCTGGAGGCTGTTGGGGCCTGGATGGGTGTCAACAGACTCAAGCTCAACCCGGATAAGACGGAGTGGCTGTGGGTTTTGCCTCCCAAGGACAACTCCATCTGTCCGTCCATCACCCTGGGGGGGGAATTATTGACCCCCTCAGAGAGGGTCCGCAACTTGGGCGTCCTCCTCGATCCACAGCTCACATTAGAAAAACATCTCTCAGCTGTGGCGAGGGGGGCGTTTGCCCAGGTTCGCCTGGTGCACCAGTTGCGGCCCTATCTGGACCGGGACTCATTGCTCACAGTCACTCATGCCCTCATCACCTCGAGGTTCGACTACTGTAATGCTCTCTACATGGGGTTACCTTTGAAAAGTGTTCGGAAACTTCAGATCGTGCAGAATGCAGCTGCGAGAGCAGTCATGGGCTTACCTAGATATGCCCATGTTTCACCATCACTCCGCAGTCTGCATTGGCTGCCGATCAGTTTCCGGTCACAATTCAAAGTGTTGGTTATGACCTTTAAAGCCCTTCATGGCATTGGACCAGAATATCTCCGAGACCGCCTCCTGCCGCAGGAATCCCAGCGACCGATTAGGTCCCACAGAGTGGGCCTTCTCCGGGTCCCGTCAACTAAACAATGTCTATTGGCGGGCCCCAGGGGAAGAGCCTTCTCTGTGGCGGCACCAGCCCTCTGGAACCAACTCCCCCCGGAGATTAGAACTGCCCCTACTCTTCCTGCCTTCCGTAAACTCCTTAAAACCCACCTTTGCCGTCAGGCATGGGGGAACTGAAACATCTTCCCCTGGGCATGTTTAATTTATGTATGGTATGCTTGTGTGTATGTCTGTTAGTATATGGGGTCTTTTTTAAATCTTTAATATTTTTAAATTGTCAGATTATTTATGATTTGTTTCCACGTGGTGTGAGCCGCCCCGAGTCTTCGGAGAGGGGCGGCATACAAATCTAAGTAATAAAATAAATAAAAATAAATAATAATAATAATAAATTAATAAATAAATAAATAAATAAAAGAAGAAGAAGAATCACAATCACAATCGCAATCATAATAATTTATTAGATTTGTATGCCGCCCCTCTCCAAAGACTTGGGGCGGCTCACAACAACATAAACAGTGTACAAATCCAATTTTTAAAAAATACAATTTAAAACCCTTATAATAAAATAAACACACAATCCAATCAAACAATACACCAACCTTGACAATTGGGGGATGTATCAATTTCCCCATGCCTGGCGGCAACAATTAACCTTTAAGGACTTACAAAAGGCGAGGAAGGTGGGGACAGTCCTAATCTCTGGGGGGAGTTTGTTCCAGAGGGCCAGGGCCACAACAGAGAAGGCTCTTCCCCTGGGTCCCGCCAGACGACATTGTTTAGTCGATGGGACCCGGAGAAGGCCAACACTGTGGGACCTAATCGACCGCTGGGATTCGTGCGGCAGAAGGCGGTCCCAGAGGTATGTCCAACATAATATATAATAAGCTGACTGGGAAAAATCATGGAATACTGTATGCAAAATTATATTGTCAGCTGCCTATAAAGAAAACTTCTATAAACCTTTTTACTGATGGTACATGCCCCCATCAAGACTCGCAAAGATTAAATGACACCTGCTGGAAATGCAAGAAACAGATAGGATACAGAAAGCTAAAGCTAAACATTTAAAAAAACCTTTTTAAAAAGGTTTTTAAAAAAACTTTAAAAAAACCTTTCAAAAGTTTTTTCCTTTGGAGGTGCGACTTGACAGCAGCTTGAATTTCCCAGCCGCACCTAAACCAATCTGCGGCCAGTATGCAGATAGGGAGTGTTTTACATTCATAACAATGATTTAAACAGCTCTGCTTTCTCTCTGTGTGTTGTCTGTTACTTCCTTGCAGTCTTCTCTCTGTAGTAGACCGTTTCCTTGATTTCTTATTTCTTGCCAGCAGTTTCTTTACTTTGGAGCACTCAATTTCCATATTGTTGGTGTTGCCACAAAGGAAACATTTCCCTCACTACCTAGTTTTAAACAGTTTCTCCATTCCATGCTGATTTCTTTTCAGCACTGTTGCATATATTCAAATATACTAAATTACTTATTATACAATATATGGCCAATCTCTCTAATTTTCAGAATATCATAATTCTGAAAAGATTAGGAAATAAACTGAATTCCTCTATTCAAGGAATAAGAGAAATTATTATTCTTCCTGGGAAAATGTGTAGTCATGAGCCACTGAGCCATGATGGTGCAGTGGTTAGAACGCATTATTGCAGGTGAATTATTCCAACAGCTGGCTTTTCGATTTTCATTGGCTCAAGGTTGACTCAGCCTTCCATTCTTCCAATGTTGGTAAATTGAGGACTCAGATGGTTGGAGACAATATGCTGACTCTGTAAACCACTTAGAGAGGGCTGTACAGCAACCTGAAGCAGTATATAAATTTAAGTTCAGTTATTGCTATGGCTATTATTTATTGGGACTGAGAACAAAGTCTATATATGCTATGTTGCAGATGAATCTATCACCTAACCATTAAATTTACCAGCTTGGCAGATTATGTTCAATTTTGTAAGCCCATTATTAGTTTTTAACAAAGTAGACAAATTTATGAAAATGATTTCCAGGAGGGAAATTTTATTTTGCAGATACCTATAAACTTGGATTTCTTTGAAGATTTCCCTCATCTTCTTCTTTTTGTAGGAATACTCTCAGATTGGGAGTCCTTACAACTGCCTTTATACATGCCTCCATTATGTTGGTGAATATAGCTGCCTGTCAAGTCTCCAGTTTGTACACCCTTTCTCCAAAAATGAGGAATGTATATAGTCTCAGCTTATTTTTCAACTACAGAAATAAAGGCGTAAGGGAGGGCAAAATGATTTTACAAATGCAGAAAGCATTAATTTTTCTTTCTGATTTAGAACTAAAGGACTGCCTGTTCTTTTCCCACGCACATTTTCTAGTATTCTATATATTTAGACACCATGGAAAATGTCTAAAGGGCACTATTTTTGTTGTTTAAAATCATTCTAATTCCACAGCTTTCCCCCCTCCTCCTCACCCCTTCATTGAAAGCACTTACATTCTTTCAACAGGCAATATCTTGCTGATTCTTTTTGCTCTCAAACTAAAGAGTAAGATGGGATGTTGATGGAGCAAGTGAGATGAAGCCTGCTTTACCCCCCATATTTTAGTGAACTGAGAAGAGAAATAGTTTTCATACAGCATTTTGCCTGTGTTTTCATGAGAGAGAAATTTAAAAATCCCAGATCAAAAGAGTTTGTGTCACCAATGGGATTAGATAAGTGTTCTTGTTTGCATTTCACAAATGTATTTCGCAGGGCTGTGGCAGATGCAGACAACGTAATACACAAAACTGTTGCATCCATCAGGTCTATACTTCTCTGCTTGCACTTTTGTTATCTCAAACACCAAAAGAATTAGCGCATTCACTGTGTCTCATGCAATTCAGGAGGGTCCCATTTGGAGGCAAACTACATTTTTAACGGAACAATTCAATATTTTTCTATGATTATGATCTATCATTACCAAACAAGAGAGGTATCTGGAAAGTGCAAACAGCTTTTTCAAAATATCACGTACCTTTGGAAGGAGACTTTCCTGCAAGAACTCAAGATTTTCTTACTGTATTTTAAAGGGCTCCTTGACTTTTATTCTTCTCAAGGAAAGTGATACTTTATTTCTTTATATGGTTTTTTTTATCTAATGGTTCAATAGATAGAGCTCTGGAGATGTTATGTCTGGGTTATCTGGACTCTTTCAATTTGGATTTACATTGAGTATGGCATTGAGACTAGGGGAATCACCTTTGTCAATGACCTGAAACAGAACTTGGATTTTTGGATTGGGAGAAGTACACCCAAACTGAGGTTCAATCAATCAAGATGCAGTGGATATGGATTTAGAAATGATGTTGAGTTGGTTGAGAACTGGAGGTAAAAGAATTGGTCCATGAATGAGATAAGATGGTGAGGAAGTAACAGACAATAGACAGAAAGCAGAATTGCTTAATTCATTCTTTGCATCTGTCTTCACACAAAAAGAAAATACAATCCAACGTTCTAAAAACAGAGCAGTAAAAAAGACTAGAAAAACAAATAAAAATAAGCAAGAAAAGGGTAAGAGAACATTTGCCCACCCTCAATTATTCAAATCACCAGGTCCAGACAGCTTACATCCATCCCAAAGTTCTGAAGGAACTGGCGGATGTGATCTTGCAACTGTTGTACCATATCCTTTGTAGTTCGTGGAGCACCCGGAAATTACTTGAGGACTAGACAATGTGGTTCTAGTGGTGGGTTGCTATCAGTGCAGTAGGCGAATGTACCAGTAGCAGCCACCAGATTGCACAATTTGCATGCAACCACTCTAGTGCCAGTACTTCAGGCACCATCTTTTTTCTTTAATTTTGGGTCTTTTTTGCTTGCTGCGCATGCACAGAAGCAGAATTTGTGAGGGGACACAGGCATGTATGAGATTTCAGCACATTTTTGCTTCCTGCGCATGCATGGAAACAAAATCACACTGGGAATGCGGGAATGCATGTGTGCACAGCATGCACACGAATGCGAGAGTTCTCATGCTGCGTGCACGGCACACCGTTAGCAGCAGGTAACAGCAATCCACACCTGTGTGGTTCCCATCTTCCAAACATGAAAAAATCCAGACCCAGGAAACTATTGATCAATCAGGCTGACATCAATACCAGGCAAGATTCCAAAAAAAGATAATCAAGATAGATATCTGTGAACACCTTGAAGAAAACAAAGATATTGCCAGGTGCCAACACCGATTCATCAAAAACAGATCATGCCAAACAAATCTTATTACTGGTACATTCTTTGGCAAAGTGTCTAAATTAGTGGACCAGTTAAAAGCTGTGGACATAATAAACTTAGATTTCAATAAGGCAATATGACAGTGTAGACAACCTACTTCTTGGTAAGCTAGAAAAATGTGGGATACATATCACATCACCAAACTGTAAAGTTTGTACTGTGTAACAAACCATAGTCAATGCGTAGTCATTAACAGAATTCTATCCACATAGAGGTACTCCAAGGTTCTATTTTGGGCTCAGTACTCTTCAATATCATTATAAATGATCTAAATGAGGGAATAGATGGGGAATTCATCAAATGACACTACACTGAAGGAATAGTCAATATTCCAGAAGATTGGCTCAAGATCCAGAATAATCCTGATAGACAGGGCCCTATCTAACAAAATGAAATTTTTACACGGGCAAGAAAAACCAACTGCACAAGTACAAATTAGGTGAAACCTGCCTTAGTAGCAACTGTGAGAGGGATCTTGTAGTGGACAATCACATAAATGTGAGCCAGTAATGTGCAGCAGATGTCAAAAAAGCCAATGCAATCTAGGAGTAACAGAGGGATAGAATCAAGATTACGTAATGTATTAGTATCATTTTAAGATACTTTAAGAGCCCGAGTGGCGCAGTGATTAGAGTGCAGCACTGCAGGCTACTTCAGCTAACTGCTAGCTATAGTTCAACAGTTCAAATCTCACCACTGGCTCAAGCCTTCCATCCTTTCTTCCACTTAGAGAGGTTAAGCACTATGCAGCACTATGAAGTGGTATATAAGTTTAATGCTATTGCTAAATGCTATTTATAAAGCCTTAGTAAGACCATACTTAGAATACTGCATGTAGTTTTGGTCACTAAATGAAAAAAGATGTTGAGATTCTGTAAAGAGTGCAGAGAGAGTGATGTGCTGGTGTCTGGAAGCTTGTAGGGATCTGGATGGGAGTCAACAGGCATAAGCTTAACCCAGACAAGACCAAGGGGTTATGGGCATTTCCTCCTATCTGCTGTCCATTGTTTTTTGGGGGTGCAATGACCCCCTCAGACAAGGTCTGCAACTTGGGTGTCCTCCTGGATTCACAGCTGAGCCTTGATCACCATCTCTCGGCTTTAGCCAGGGGGACTTTTGCCCAGGTTTGCCTGGTATACCAGTTGCAGCCCTATTTGGACCAGGAGACTTTACGCACAGTCACTCAGGCACCCATTACCTCTCATCTGGATAATTGCAATGCGCTCTACATGGTGCTATCCTTGAAAAGTGTTTGGAGACTGTAGATAATCCAGAATGCAGCCGCAGGAGCTGTCATGGGTGTACTTTGGTACACACATATAATATCTACTCTCCGCGAGCTGCACTGGCTACCAATTAGTCTCTGGTCACAATTCAAGGTGTTGATTATTTCCTATAAAGCCCTACATGGCTTAGGGCCAGACTATCTATGGGACCATCTCCTGCCACGTACCAAGACCAATAAGATCACACAGGGTTGGCCTTCTCCAGGTCCCATCGACTAAGTAATGCAAATTGGTGGGACCACAGGGGAGAGCCTTCTCTGTGGTCGCCTTGGCTCTATGGAACCAACTCCCCTCCAATGTCTGTACTGCTCCCACCCTACTGAAAGGCTGTGAAAATCTGCAGGCCATGAATTTGACATCTGTCATGGCCGAATTGTATTGAATCTTATGCATGTGTGTTGATTGGATTGTTTCAGTGGTGGATTTTTTAACTGGGGTTTATAGTTTTAGATATTTATATTTGACTTCTTTTTATTATATTTATATCTTTTTTATATTTTTGAAGCTGCCCTGAGTTCTTCAGGATTGGGCAGCATAGAAGTCGAATAAAATAAATAAATAAATAGTGATTTGAACATTTATTTTGCTCATATATAATACACAGTTCAGATATACTACATAACCTTACTAAGGAAAAACAACTTCTGTAAATGTTTTTCAGCTGCAGTGTTTATTTGGAATGACCATTTATTACTTGTAAAAGCTCATATGGAAATTTACAAAGTGGCAATCAAGTTGACAAGATGTGCATACAATGTTGGCCTGATTATGACTGCGGAATCTCGCCCAGTCGCCCTGTTTAGTGTGATTCGTTCCCTCCTTAACCAGGGTGGAGTGGATGAACCCTTGCAGGGTAGTACTGAGGATGTTAATAAGTTTTTCACAGATAAAATCGCCAATTAGAATGCCATGTCAGCTAACAATGAGTCAGTTGAGGTTACAGGGGCTTGTCCTAGTCCATCTGTTTGGAGGGAGTTTGACCTGGTAACACCTGATGTTCTGTGAGCCACCCCGAGTCTTCGGAGAGGGGTGGCATATAAGTCTTAATAATAATAATAATAATAATAATAATAATAATAATAATAATAATAATAATAATATGGACAAGGCCATTGGAGATGTGAGTTTCACCACATGCTTATTGGACCAGTGTCCCTCCTGGTTGGTTTCGGCCAGCAGGGAGGTGACATGAAGCTGGGTCCAGGATATTACCAATGCTTCATTGAGGGAGGGGTCTTTTCTGACTCCCTACATGGAGGCACTTGTGCACACCCTCCTCAAGAAACTTTCCCTGGATCCAGCCGTATTTAACAACTATCGTCCTGTCTTCAACCTTCCCTTCACGGAGAGGATTGTTGAGAAGGTGGTGTTGCTCCAGCTCCAATGGTCCTTGGATGAAACCAATTATCTGGGCCCTCAACAATCAGGATTCAGGCCTGGCTATAGCATGGAAACTGCTTTGGATGTGCTGATGGATAATCTCTGATGGGCTCGGGATAGGGGTTTATCCTCTATCCTGGTGCTTCGTGATCTCTCAGCAGCTTTCGATACCATCGACTATGGTATCCTTCTGCGCTGACTGGAGGAGCTGGGAGTGGGAGGCACCATTTTAATAATAATAATAATAATAATAATAATAATAATAATAATAATAATAATAAAATTTAATAATAATAATAATAATAATAATTTATTAGATTTGTATGCCGCCCCTCTCCAAAGACTCGGGACAGCTCACAACAATAATAAAAACAATATTACAGTAGAACAAATCTAATATTAAAAAGCATATAAAACCCTATCATATTTTTAAAAACCCCAAACAACACATTCATACCAAACATAAAACACAATATTAAAAAGCCTGGGGGAAAAGGTGTCTAAGCTCCCCCATGCCTGGTGGTATAAGTGAGTCTTGAGTAGTTTACGAAAGACAGGGAGGGTGGGGGCAGTTCTAATCTCCGGGGGGAGTTGATTCTGGGGCCGCCACAGAGAAGGCTCTTCCCCTGGGGTCCGCCAAATGACATTGTTTAGTCCATGGGACCCGGAGAAGGCCAACTCTGTGGGACCTTATCAGTTGCTGGGATTCGTGTGGTAGAAGGCAGTTCCGGAGGTATTCTGGTCCAATGCCATGTAGGGCTTTAAAGGTCATAACCAACACTTTGAATTGTGACCAGAAACTGATCGGCAGCCAATGCAAGCCACGGAATGTTGTAGAAACATGGGCAAATCTTGGAAGCCCCACGATGGCTCTCGTGGCTGTGTTCTGCATGATCTGAAGTTTCCAAACACTTTTCAAAGGTAGCCCCATGTAGAGAGCATTGCAGTAATCGAACCTCGAGGTGATGAGGGCATGAGCGACTGTGAGCAATGACTCCCTGTTCAAATAGGGCCGCAACTGGTGCACCAGGCGAACCTGGGCAAACGCCCTCCTCGCCACAGCCGAAAGATGATGTTCCAGTGTCAGCTATGGATCGAGGAGGACGCCCAAGTTGCCAACCCTCTCTGAGAGGGTCAGTAGTTCCCCACCCCCCGGGTAATGGACAGACAGATGGAATTGTCCTTGGGAGGCAAGACCCACAGCCACTCCGTCTTGTCTGGGTTGAGCTTGAGTTTGTTGACACCCATCCAGGCCCCAGCCTCCAGGCACTGGCACATCACTTCCACTGCTTCGTTGACTGGACATGGGGTGGAGATGTATAACTGGGTATCATCGGTGTATTGATGATACCTCATTCCATGTCCTTGGATGATCTCACCTAGTGGTTTCATGTAGATATTGAATAGCAGGGGGGAGAGGACCGACCCCTGAGGCATCCCACAAGGGAGAGACCTAGAGATCGACCTGTGATCCCCACTAACACCGACTGTGACTGACCGCAGAGGTAGGAGGAGAACCACTGGAGAACAGTGCCTCCCACTCCCAACCCCTCCAGCTGGCGCAGAAGGATACCATGGTCGATGGTATTGAAAGCCGCTGAGAGGTCAAGAAGCACCAGGAAAGAGGACAAGCCCCTGTCCTGGGCCCACCAGAGATCATCCATCAACGCAACCAAAGCAGTTTCCGTGCTGTAGCCGGGCCTGAATCCAGTCTGTTGAGGACCTAGATAATCAGCTTAGTTTTCTATGGGTGGAAATCGGACAGGTCCCAGGATCCCAGAGTGGAATAAACACTCTGAAGCACTGTCAGTGTAAAGGACACCTCAGCCGAGTCATAACTGTCTAGTTTATAATGATGACTAAATTGTTTTAGGGGCAAGCAAGTTGTGTATACAGTGATCCCCCGTTTATTGCGTCCCCAACCATTGCGAACAGGGTACTTCGCTATTTTTCAACCCGGAAGTCAAAATACCATCTACGCATGCGTGCCCGTGGGCACGCATGCGTAGATGGCAACCGGGAGATCAGCTGCTGGGCGGCTTCCCTGAGTCTTCCCCCTCTTGCTGGCGTCAGCGAGGAGTTTCCCCACCGCCCACGCAAACTCCTCGCTGCCGCCCGCCCTTCGCCCGCCCACGCCGTTCATTCTCGGCGCTTTCGAGCTGAGTCCGGGAGCGAATTCGCTCCCAGACTCAGCTCGAAAGCGCCGAGAACGAACGGCAAGGAACGGCTTTTCCACGCCGTTCATTCTCGCCGCTTTCGAGCTGAATCCGGGAGCAAATTCGCTCCCGGATTCAGCTCGAAAGCGGCGAGAATGAACGGCGTGGAAAAGCCGTTCCTTGCCGTTCGTTCTCGCCGCTTTCGAGCTGAATCCGGGAGCGAATTCGCTCCCGGATTCAGCTCGAAAGCGGCGAGAATGAACGGCGTGGAAAAGCCGTTCCTTGCCGTTCGTTCTCGCCGCTTTCGAGCTGAATCCGGGAGCGAATTCGCTTCCGGATTCAGCTCGAAAGCGGCGAGAATGAACGGCGTGGAAAAGCCGTTCCTTGCCGTTCGTTCTCGGCGCTTTCGAGCTGAATCCGGGAGCGAATTCGCTCCCGGATTCAGCTCGAAAGCGGCGAGAATGAACGGCGTGGAAAAGCCGTTCCTTGCCGTTCGTTCTCGGCGCTTTCGAGCTGAATCCGGGAGCGAATTCGCTCCCGGATTCAGCTCGAAAGCGGCGAGAATGAACGGCGTGGAAAAGCCGTTCCTTGCCGTTCGTTCTCGGCGCTTTCGAGCTGAATCCGGGAGCGAATTCGCTCCCGGATTCAGCTCGAAAGCGGCGAGAATGAACGGCGTGGAAAAGCCGTTCCTTGCCGTTCGTTCTCGGCGCTTTCGAGCTGAATCCGGGAGCGAATTCGCTCCCGGATTCAGCTCGAAAGCGGCGAGAATGAACGGCGTGGAAAAGCCGTTCCTTGCCGTTCGTTCTCGGCGCTTTCGAGCTGAATCCGGGAGCGAATTCGCTCCCGGATTCAGCTCGAAAGCGGCGAGAATGAACGGCGTGGAAAAGCCGTTCCTTGCCGTTCGTTCTCGGCGCTTTCGAGCTGAATCCGGGAGCGAATTCGCTCCCGGATTCAGCTCGAAAGCGGCGAGAATGAACGGCGTGGACAAGCCGTTCCTTGCCGTTCGTTCTTGGCGCTTTTGAGCTGAGTCCGGGAGCGAATTCGCTCCCGGACTCAGCTCGAAAGTGCCGAGAGCCAGCGCCCCCCGGACCACCGCCTGTCTCCTGCTGCCCGGTTTAGCCAGGACACGAGCGGCGAAATGACTTGGAGGAATGTGAAGCTGAAACCGTCCGGTTTCAGCTTCCCATTCCTCCAAGTCATTTCGCACCCCGCTTTTCCTGGCTAAACCGGGCGACAGGCGGTGGGCTGGGAGCCGCAGGCGAAAGGAGCTCGGGCATTGTTCTCCGGACCCCGCCCGCAGCCTGGAGAGGGAAAGGGCCGCGGGCGGGGTCCGGAGAACAATGCCCGAGCTCCTTTCGCCTGCGGCTCCCAGCCCACCGCCTGTCGCCCTAAAGCGGGGTGCGAAATGACTTGGAGGAATGGGAAGCTGAAACCGTCCGGTTTCAGCTTCACATTCCTCCAAGTCATTTCGCCGCTCGTGTCCTGGCTAAACCGGGCGACAGGCGGTGGGCTGGGAGCCGCAGGCGAAAGGAGCTCGGGCATTGTTCTCCGGACCCCGCCCGCAGCCTGGAGAGGGAAAGGGCTGCAGGCGGGGTCCGGAGAACAATGCCCGAGCTCCTTTCGCCTGCGGCTCCCAGCCCACCGCCTGTCGCCCTAAAGCGGGGTGCAAAATGACTTGGAGGAATGGGAAGCTGAAACCGGACGGTTTCAGCTTCACATTCCTCCAAGTCATTTCGCCGCTCGTGTCCTGGCTAAACCGGGCAGCAGGAGACAGGCTTTGAGTTTTTGGCTGCGGGGGGAGAAGTAGGACTTTCCTAACTCCCTCGCCCCGCAGCCAAAACTCAAAGCCTGTCTCCTGCTGCCCGGTTTAGCCAGGACACGAGCGGCGAAGTGACTTGGAGGAATGGGAAGTCCAAATCGGCCGGTTTCAGCTTCCCATTCCTCCAAGTCATTTCGCACCCCGCTTTAGGAGTCAGCGGAGAACGGCGCAACTGTTTTAAAACGATCGGAGCTTTCCAATGAGTCCCGAAGACAAACGTGTCTTCGGGACTCATTGGAAAGCCGCGCGGGTGTTTTAAAAGGTCCCCGCCGACATGGGGGGCTCGCTAGCACCCCCCCAAACCTGGGTTGGGGGTTCGGGGGGTGCTAGCGAGCCCCCCATGCCGCCCCCAATCTTCGGCTCCTCGCTAGCGCTGCGGAAGTTAAAAACATCATCTGCACATGCGCAGATGGTGTTTTTACTTCCGCAGCGCTACTTCGCGAAAACCCGCTCGTTGCGGGGGGTCCTGGAACGGAACCCTCGCAACGAGCGGGGGATCACTGTATATATATATATAAACATTTGATACATATATATATATATGCACACACACACATGCATACATACAGTGGTACCTCTATTTAAGAACGCCTCTACTTAAGAGCTTTTCTAGATAAGAACCAGGTGTTCAAGATTTTTTTTATCTCCATTTTCTACTTAAAAACCCGAGGTCAGAAAAATTTCCCAGGAAATTTGAGAGCGGCATGAAGGCTGCCAAAGGAGCCTTTCAATGATGCTTAAGGAGGCTTTGGCAGTCCAGAGCGAACGAAGCTTTTTCCTTTCTCTGGCACTTGGAGAGGGAATAAACCTCTGCCAGCACCCAGAGAAAAGAAATGCTCCCTTTGCTCTTGGCAGCACAGAGCGGAGTGTCTTCCTTTCTCTGGGTGCTTGGAGAGGGAATAAACCACTTTGCTCTGGTGACTCCCTCACGCTGCCTCCTATCTATCCGGTGCGAGGTTGCCTCCTGAATCATCCTCGTGCAGAAAGGCAAAAGGGGGCACTTCACCCCAGCCAGATCAACTCGGCTTCAGCCAAACTGAGGAGTAACCACAGTGAAGGAAAGGTGCCGGCTACAAAGCGAGTGAGCTAGAAGAGAGGGGAGCCCTTCAGCATAGGAAGGAAGAGGAAACAGGTAGCAGCAGCAGCAGCAGCTGTCTTTCGGTCAAAGGAGCGG
The DNA here is from genome assembly GCF_031021105.1 of Erythrolamprus reginae. Lineage (NCBI taxonomy): Eukaryota > Metazoa > Chordata > Lepidosauria > Squamata > Dipsadidae > Erythrolamprus > Erythrolamprus reginae. The sequence continues at coordinate 216,408,579 of NC_091951.1, read as the reverse complement.
GAGGTTCCCCTCTATTGCCCACCTGCGTTTCTCTCTCTGGCAAAGTGTATGGGAGGCAGCCTCACGCTGGGTGTATGGGAGGTGTGTGCTCCTCTTTGCTGCCTAAGAGTCCCTCTTTTTTATTTTTAAGCCTTCAAGTTTTGGATTCTTTTGATCACCTCATCTTTTCACCTCATCTTCCTTTGGCAGCAACTTTCCTCCTCCTCTTCTTTCTCCTACCTCCTCCCACCCAAATTGTGAGCTTTTATTTCTTTCCTAATGGGTTTGCACACATTATTTGCTTTTACATTGATTCCTATGGGAAAAATTGCTTCTACTTACAACCTTTTCTACTTAAGAACCTGGTCACAGAATGAATTAAGTTCTTAAGTAGAGTTACCACTGTATGTATGTATCTCTGTGTGTACACACTGCATTACAAATTATTATGCAAGTGATATTTATCTTTGATTTTCCTAAATAGTTGATGCAAATGACAGTCAATATAATAAAAGTCATTACCCGTTTAGAGTATAAATCAAATTTTATTGAACAAACCTCCCAATGATAACAGTATAGTCTTCAAAATTAAAAAAACTCAAAATGCACAATTCCAAATAATTATGTACAACAGAGTTTCAAAACATTTATACATTTTAAACAACTGAAAATGGTCATTTGTTGAATTTGCAGCATTAGGAGGTCACATTGTCTGAAATCAAAAGCTCTTTCAATCCAAAACATCCTAACTGAGTTACAAGATAACATAGGAACTCTTCCAAGAGTTCCTAGTTACATGATAACATAGGAACTCTTCTTCGATATCACCTTCACAATTCTTGCATCCATTGAACTTGATAAATATCATTTGCATAATAATTTGGAACGCTGTGTGTGTGTGTGTGTGTGTGTGTGTGTGTGCGTGTGCGTGTGTTTCTGTCGGATCACCCTGGTATATTGAAGGAATGTCTCAGTTCCTTTTTGCCTCTGGGCCCAAGCCAGGGCCATTTCAAGGCAGTTAATTTATACATAGCCGACAAACTATATTCTGTATGTATCACATGTTTTTGCTGAATTTTTAAAATTAAGGGAGACTAGGATAGCGTTCTGGCCTCATCAGCTAGGCATAGCCTTACAGAAGCCCCAGGATCAAATCCCAGTAAGGGTATGGCTAGCTGATGAGGTCAGAACAAGGCCAAAATAGCACTATCCTAGTCTCCCTTAATTTTAAAAATTCAGCAAAAACATGCAATACATACATACATACATACATACATACATACATACATACATGCATGCATGCATACATACATATATGGGTGGGAACCCACCACTGTTTTGAAGCTTTGGAATCAGAAGTAATTTTAAAATAGAACTGCCCAAAGCTCTTCTCTCTTTCCCTTTAAAAGGCTAGAAAGAAATTTTATTAATGCTACAGACCAAAATAGATTCAGTAGAAAAGCTCCTACATCCTGTTCTGAGTTAACTGCTCAGCCTACAAAATGTAAGTGAAAATGTAAGCACCACTCCACTATAATTTCAAAGAGTATGGTTATTATTTTGTATAATTGCCATAGATCTATTGGCTTCATGCTCTAAATTACACAAATCTGGAAGGAAATAATGAAGTATCCAAGAAGCCTACCTACTTTAATTCCTGGAGCCAAATAACATTTATTTAGCATCAGTAATAATCATTATATCCCAGGAAGAGAAGGCAAAAAATGTTTCATTATGCAATGTTGCTTTTTTTTAAAAAATAGGATCAGAAAAACAAAAAGTTAAATATAATGAATTATATTTGTGTACCCAGCATTACTCACCATCAGGGAAACTACCATCAATCGTTATTCTTAAAGTGTGGTTGGCTTAGGTGCCCATGGAGAAGTATCACAGAGAGAAGTTTCTTTTATCTTTTAAGCTGCGCAAGTGGCAAATTATTGCATAGAAACTCAAAAATAGTGAGCAATAGCTGACAGTCTTTAAATGAATTCTATTATGAAGCAGCAGAGAAACAGTCATGTTTCTCTCTCCTACTTCCCTATAGTGTTGGGCGAACCCAACGAAGTTCGGGTTTGGCACCTGAATTTTTAAAAAAAGTTTGGGTTCAGCAAACTAGTTCAAAGTAAAAGTGAGGGCTGGATTTTTCTCTCTCTTCTTCTTTGGGCGCTTTTTAACCATATGATTGAAATCAAGAATCAGTTCACTCTTTTTTCTCTCTCTCTCTCTTTCTTCTCATTCTCTGCCTCAATCATTTTCTCATTTCTCTTTTTCTTCTCCTTTTGCTCTCATTTCTCTCTCACTCTCTCCCTTTCAATTGTTTTTCTCTTCCCCCTCCCTCTTTTTCCTTCTCTCCCCTTCTCTCATTTGTTTCTTTTTCCTCTCTCTTGTTCTTTCCCCCATTTTTCATTTTTCTCTTTTTCCTTTTCTCTTTCTCTCACATTCCCTCCCCTTCTCACTTCCCCCTTCGCTTTCCCTCTCGCCTCGCTGCCTCCGTCTGTCCCTCTCCCTGTCTCTCTCTATCTATGTTTCTCACTCTCTCTCAGTCTCTGTTTATGTTTGTGCGATGGCATGAATGGAGATTCTCTCCCTATTCCTACTGTCTCATCTTTTAGAAGCCTCCTTGGGGCTGTCTGGGAACTATGCCAGGGAGCCAGTCAAAGCAACAGCAAGAGCTTCCTTCCGGGGAGGATGGCAGGCGGGGGCTCCCCGTGCCTCTTGTTTCTAGGGCCATGTGGGGGCTGCAGCTCCAGAAACTGTGATGCCCCCGTCATGGAGAAAGAGTGGCCAGAGGATTGGCAGGGGTGGGCATGGTCCCCAGAGTGGACCCCAGAGAAGCCGGGTAGGGCTCTAAGCCCACGGGAATCTGGTCTTGGGAGGGTGGATCAGGCATCGCCGGTTACAGCTGTCAGGCAGGGAGAGACGGCACCCAGCTCCACTGCGCAGCATTGGAAAATGCTGCACGACGGTTCATTTTTCGGTGTGCGGCCACGCACCTTAGAGGGAATAGTGGTCACCAGAATTGCTGTTTCAGTAAATGTAATGTTTTTACAAAACCAAATTGACCAGGTAATTTGGAATCGTGACAAGCTTGCATAATTCTTAGCCTTTCCCTGGGAACATACAGTTTATTTCCCACCAAAGCTAACCCTTCTTTTATTATGCAAATATGTTTATTGGCACTAAACCACTCATCCATTTCTAAGACTTTTTAAAATCTGTGGTGGTGACATTGTCTAAAATGGAGGGGTTATTCTTTGCCTGAGAGCATGTGACAATGTTAGCCACTAAATGGGAGGTTGAGTTCATGGGCTTAACTATTTCCACCTTGATATTGTTGTATTGCAGTAGTCTGGAGAAGGCATCTGCCAAAAAGATTTTCCTGCCTAGTAAATACTTCAAAATGAAATTATAGCATTGGAAGTACTATGCCCAAAGGACTTGTTTGGAGACATTTTCCATGGGTTTTTGAGTGTTTCCAAGTTCTTGTGGTCGGTCCATACTTGGAAAGGTATTTTACCAAGAAATTGTCTCCAAGTTAGAAGTGCTGACCTAACTGCAAAAGCTTCCTTTTCCCATATTGCCCATCTCTGTTCAGTTTCAGTTAACTTCCTAGAGGTGTAGGCACATGGTTATAATTTGCCTTCTTCATTTTCCTGGAGTAAAACAGCAACAACTGCCACATCACTGGCATCAACCTGGATTACAATTGGTTTCTCTGTGTCTGGGTGATTTAATACAGGTTCAGCTGAAAATATTTTTTTCAGTTTTTGAAATGCTGCTTGGCAATCCATAGTCCAATTCAATGGTTGGCTGGGTTTCAGTTTATTTACTCCCTTGGTTTTTTTTAAAAAAGATTTGTAACTGTCAAGTAAAAAAGGGGATAACTCTGCAATTTTTGCTAGTATGGGGCATTTCTCATTCAAGGACTGCTGGATCCATTCCCACCTCCTGGTGAGAGATTCCGTACCATAAGTAATCTATCTTTTAATTTTTTTTAAAAAAAAATTCTGCACAAACTTCATACATACATCACTATACACCTAACTTGAAATAATCAATGATATACATATACATTCATTTTAAGTCAATCAATCATAAAACAGTATCCTCTTTTGCACTAATTCTCCATTCCTTTTCTTCAGTCTGTCTTTTCCTCTCCCCATCTCTAGCTTTCTCTCCTCTTCCTACTTTCTTACTCCATCTCTCCTCCTCTTCTTTCTCTCAACCCATCTTCTCTCCCTCTTTGGAGTTCTTCCACTTCTCTCTCCTCTCTTCTACTCTCACTTCACTTTCTACTTCCCCTTCCTCCTTCTTTTACCTTCACCTAAGTGTTTCTCATTACTCATATCATAATTGATAGACTGATGTTTTCTTCGTCACTTTTAATCTAATGATGTACCCTCCTAAAATTTATTTTTAAAATTATTTATTAGGTTTGTATGCCGCCCCTCTCCGAAGACTTGGGGCAGCTATATAAAATAAAATAAATGTACTTATTTATGTATTTATTTATTTATTCAATTTTTTTAATGCCGCCCTTCTTCTTAGACTCAGGGCGGCTTACAACATGTTAGTAACATAATTTTTTAACAGAGCCAGCATATTGCCCCCACAATCCAGGTCCTCATTTTACCCACCTTGGAAGGATGGAAGGCTGAGTCAATCTTGACCCGGTGATAAGATTTGAACCGCTGACCTGCAGATTTATTTATTTATTTGTTTATTTTATCCAATACTAATTGAAAGTTGAAGAGAATAAAAACGTGTAGTAGTAAATATCAGGGAAGGGATAGAAGAAGAGATATGAGAATAGAATACATCAATGAAGAGTAGAGGAAAGGATATATGAATGGGAGAAAAGATATATAAAATATAGGAGAGAAAATTGGACAGGGGACGGAAGGCACACTAGTGCACTTATGCTCGCCCCTTACTGACCTCTAAGGAATCTGGAAAGGTCAACCATGGAAAGTCTAAGGGAAAAATGTTGGGGGTTGACACCATGGAGTCTGGTAATGAGTTCCACGCTTCAACAACTCGATTGCTAAAGTCATATTTTTTACAGTCAAGTTTGGAGTGGTTGATATTAAGTTTGAACCTGTTGCATGTTCTTGTGTTTAAGGCATCGTAGTTCTAAGCTTTCTAGACCCAGGATTGTAAGTCTAGTTTCGTAGGGTATTCTGTTTCGAGTGGTAGAGTGAAGGGCTCTTCTGGTGAAGTATCATTGGACCTTTTCTAGGGTGTTGATGTCCAAAATTCGGTGTGGGTTCCAGACAGGTGAGCTGTATTCGAGGATGGGTCTGGCGAAAGTTTTGTAAGTTCTGGTGAGTAGTGTGAGATTGCCGGAGCAGAAGCTACGTAGGATCAGGTTGACAATTTTAGAAGCCTTTTTGGTGATATTGTTGCAGTGGCCTTTGGCACTTAGGTCATTTGATATTAGTATTCCAAGGTCTTTTACTGCGTGGGGGTTGTTTGTCAGATTTTGTTTATTTAGTTTGTATACGAGGTTTGGATTCTTTTTGCCGATGTGGAGAACAGAGCATTTGTTAGATGGTATTTGAAGTTGCCAAGTGTTAGACCAATTTGAGATGAAGTCAAGGTCTTTTTGGAGAATAGTTGTGTTGTCAGTGGTATTGAAAAGTTTTACATCATCGGCAAAAAGAACACAGTTGCTTATGATATGATCGCAGAGGTCATTGATGTAGAGAATGAAAAGAGTAGATACTAGTACGCTGCCTTGGGGAACACCACTTTTAACAGGGACGGGGGTGGAAATGGTGCTTCCAATTTTGACAACTTGTTGTCTGTTTGACAGGAATGCTGTAATCCAACTGTGGAGGAATCCTGAGATGCCATAGGATTTAAGTTTTAGGAGTAGTTTGTCATGGACCACTGAATCAAAGGCTTTGCAGAAGTCGATATAAATTGCATCAATAGATTTTCCTTGCTCTAGGTGGGTAGTCCATATGTTTTTGCAGTGAAGTAGTTGTAGGTTGCAGGATAATTTCCTTCTGAATACAAATTGTTTGTTAGAGAGTAGGTTATTAGATTCTAAGTGAAGAGTAATTGATTGATTTATAATTGATTCCATGACTTTACATGAGACGCAGCATAGTGATATTGGTCTGTAGTTATCAACGAGAGAAGGATCTCCTTTTTTGAAGATGGGGATGCTTTTAACCATAGCTTGGGAAGTGTGCTGGTCCTGAAGGATTTTTGGAATATAATGCTTAGAGGTTCGGCTATAGCAGAGGAAAGTTGTTTTAGGAAGTATGCACAAAGACTGTCAGGTCTGACTGATAGGGAAGGTTTGAGATCTCGTATTGCTTTTTCAACGCAGTCTACAGTGAAGTCGATTTGGGTTTGGTCGTTGAGTGGGTTAGAGGTGCGATTTGTGAAGATGGGGGATGCGCCGTTACTGTTGACAAAGACAGAGCCAAAGAAAGAGTTGAAGAGGTTGGCTTTGGATGGACCATCATGGTATTCTTTGTTGTTGGGTCCAATGAGAGGTGGGATAGCTCTAGAGTCTTTGAGTTTGTTGTTGACAAAGTTGTAGAAGGCACAGTTAGATTTAATGCGAAGGAGGTTTTCCTCGTTTGCTATGATGGTTGAGACATTCTGCTTTTATTCGCTGGCATATGCTTTTGTAGCGGCTTTTGAAGTTGGTTACTTGGCCTTTTTTGTTTTTACGCCAGAGAGATCTTTTTTTTGTTTGTAGTTTCCTTATTGAGACAGATAAATTATTTTTCCTTTTACCTTCGATTAATGTTAGTGGTACATGTAGTCTGATAAGTCTTTTAATTTGGAGTAAGAATGTGTTGTAGAGATCATCAATAGTGTTGCAGTTTGAAAATAAAGTTTGCCAGTTAAGAATTGAGAGATTGGCATCTATGAGTTCATAGTTGGCTTTCCTGAAATTGTACTTAGGTGTCTCATTATTCAGATGGGTGTTAGGTTGGTATAGATTGAAATTGAAGTTAGTCATACTATGATCGCTGTTGGAAAAGGGTTCCTTTACATGCAATCCATAGATAGCGCTTTTGCTATTACAGAATATGAGGTCAAGACAGTTGTTGAGTCTAGTATTGTTTGATACTAATTGGTCAAGTCCCAGGCTGATGACGTCATTGAATAAAGTAGTATGGATTGGTTCCGTGCTGCATTCATTTAGGGTCCAGTTGATGTGTGGTAGGTTGAGATCACCAAGGAAGATAGTGGGGTAGGAGCAGGAGGTTGCCCACGTTAGTAGTGAAGCTAATTTGGTTGCATGGGTGATGTTGTAGTCAGGAGCTCGGTAGTATAGTAGGAAGCGGAGTGTGTTATTCAGGGAAAGATCATATATAATGGTTTCAGGGAGGATAAGATCATGTGCAATTTGGATGTTTTTTAGATTGAGTGTTTTTTAATAGAATATAGCTACACCGCCTCCTCTGTGGGATTCTCGGTCAGATCGGAAAACAAGGTAGTTATTTGATGTGATGATGGAGTCAGGATAGGATGAATTTAGCCATGTTTCACAGACAAAGATTATGTCAAATATGTTTTGGTGTTTAGTAATAGGAGGAATTCAGACAACTTGTTGGTTATACTTCTTGCATTGATTAGTTTACATTTAAGATTGATTTTGGGTTCTGGATTGAAATAGGGTTGTCTTGAAGTAGTAAGGGGGGCGCTTCCCTATTCATGGCTGGAAATGTTAGGGATTTCCGTTTGCTGGTGAGGGATGGTAGGGACAGAAGTGTGGGATGGCTGAAAAATGAAGGGAGGGTTGTGGGTCTTGGTTTTGATGCATTCAGTGCGGTAATCTATGTATAGGTTAGTTTCACCAAGATCTTGACATCTCTTAAGTTCGGCCCTAAGTTAATGAGAGCGGATGCGTTGAAGTAGAGATAGATCAGGTCTGGATCTAAGTTTGCTGTAGTTGGTGTTATTTCTGGCGATGGAGTTCATAGTCTTGATGAACTGTTGTTTGGTAGTTTCACTTTTACAAACAACTCTACAAAATCAGGGAGCCATTGATCCATCACTGTACCTAAGTACAGGGCCGTTTATAGTGACCTCTAAGATGTCATCAGGGACAATTGTTCGAGGATGTTGGCTAGATCAGATTTCCCATTTTCCTTGAGGCCAAATAAGATGGCATTCTGTCGCTTTTATTCACGCTCCAAGGCATCCTTAACGAGGGCAGTTGGGTTTGGAGGTAGCGGATGTGGAGGCCTTGGTGGAGAATAAACTGGTGGTGGTGGAGTGGTGTAGGGTATTTGTTTTGGTGGTTTAGCATTTATCAAATCTTTGATGGTTTTTTCTAGGGAGGCAAGCTGAGGTTTGATGTTTTCTATGTATGCTTGTTGTGTTTTAGAGAATGCTATTAGGGTGAGGATGTAATCAGATGAGTTGCTGAAGGAGTCAGGTTTTGGAATACAAGATGGGCAGAAATAGTAGAACGAGGAATTATCTTGAAGAAAAGCCGCGATATGTTTATTTATGTTAAGGCAGGTATTATGTTAAGGCAGGTAAGGCAGGCTTTGTTGCAGGAGTGACATTTTTTAGATCCTTCTTGTATATTAATTGAGTCATTGCATTTAAAGCAAAGGTTGCTGGAGTTATCAGGATTATTTTCCTGGGAGTTTTGGGACTTTTTTTAGCTGGCATATCTGGGCACAGGATTATTGTTTGCTGATATAGCTTTTATTGCTATATAGCAATTGGGTAGAGTATAGATATACAGTGATCCCCCGCTCGTTGCGAGGGTTCCGTTCCAGGACCCCCCGCAACGAGCGGGTTTTCGCGAAGTAGCGCTGCGGAAGTAAAAACACCATCTGCACATGCGCAGATGGTGTTTTTACTTCCACCGCCCTTCGCCCGCCCACCCCGTTGCTTGCGCCTGGGGTTTCCCCGCGCGCGCGCCTGCCCGCCCACGCCATTGCTGGGGCCGCTTCCCAGCTGGGAAGCGAAGCTGGGGTCCCCGCGCGCGCGCCCGCCCACGCTACAAGCGGCATTTCACCTTCCCTCCCAGGCAAAAAGATGCCGGCATTCTGGGTTGATGGGGTCGGACTTCCCAGGCGGAAGGCGTGCCCCTCTCCCCGCATATTTTTGCCTGGGAGGGAAAGTGAAATGCCGCTCGTAGCAGCTGCTAGAGCCGCCGACATTTCACTTTCCCTCCCAGGCAAAAAGATGCCGGGGAGAGGGGCACGCCTTCCGCCTGGGAAGTCCGGCCCCATCATCCCAGAATGCCGGCATCTTTTTGCCTGGGAGGCAAAGTGAAATGCCGGCGGCTCTAGCAGCTGCTACGAGCGGCATTTCACTTTCCCTCCCAGGCAAAAAGATGCCGGCATTCTGGGTTGATGGGGTCGGACTTCCCAGGCGGAAGGCGTGCCCCTCTCCCCGCATCTTTTTGCCTGGGAGGGAAAGTGAAATGCCGCTCGTAGCAGCTGCTAGAGCCGCCGACATTTCACTTTCCCTCCCAGGCAAAAAGATGCCGGGGAGAGGGGCACGCCTTCCGCCTGGGAAGTCCGGCCCCATCATCCCAGAATGCCGGCATCTTTTTGCCTGGGAGGCAAAGTGAAATGCCGGCGGCTCTAGCAGCTGCTACGAGCGGCATTTCACTTTCCCTCCCAGGCAAAAAGATGCCGGGGAGAGGGGCACGCCTTTGGCTGCGGGGAGAGAAGTAGGACTTTCCTAACTCCCTCCCCCGCAGCCAAAACTCAAAGCCTGTCTCTTTTTTTTCTTGCGGCGAGCCCAAGCCGTTCCCCTCTCGACCGCAGCCGAGCTTCCCTCGGCCCCCTTTGGCCCCGTCGCCTCCTCCCCGCCTGCCTTTCCTCGCCAAGCGCACGAAAAAAAAGAGAGAAGGCTTCTACCAGAAGCCGGGAACGGCGGGCAGGGGCATGAAGGATCTCTTGCGGGGGAAAAGCCGCTAGCCAGCTTTCGGAGCTCCTCCGCCATCACCCGCTTCTGGTAGAAGCCTTCTCTCTTTTTTTTCGTGCGCTTGGCGAGGAAAGGCAGGCGGGGAGGAGGCGACGGGGCCAAAGGGGGCCGAGGGAAGCTCGGCTGCGGTCGAGAGAGAAACGGCTTGGGCTCGCCGCAAGAAAAAAAAGAGACAGGCTTTTAGTTTTGGCTGCGGGGGGAGGGAATCCCGCCGCAAGGTAAGCTTCGGGGCGGGGCGGGCGGGGCCCTTTTGTGCCAGTCGGGGAGGCGGTGGCGGCTGCAGCAGAGGCGGGCGGGGGAGGCCGGCCCGCCGGAGGGGCGATGCGGGCGGCGGAGACAGGCGAGGTCCCGGCCGCCCCCCGCCCACTTGGCCCCAGACCGGTGCAGCAGGAAAGGGACGGAGAAGGCTCACTGGCAGCCCTTGCCCATCGCCGCGCCTTCGCTTCCCCCCCTCCCCCGCTGGATCCGGCAGCGTGCTGAGGGGAATTGCCGCGGACTGGAGGCAGTGAGGCAGACCGGCTCCGAGGCGAGCGGCCGGAGCTGCGCCCTCCTTCGCCCGCCAGGTGAGGCGAAGGCGAGGGGCGCGCGGCTGCAGCGAGGAGCCGAAGATCCGGGCGGGGAAGACCCAGGGAAGGTTCCTTGGTCCGCCTAGCAGCTGATCTGCTCGGCAGCGCAGCACCAGCGAGGAGCCGAAGACCCAGGGAAGCCTCTGCCCGGCGGGGAAACTCCACCATCTATGCATGCGTGGAAGGGCACGCATGCGCAGATGGTGGAGTTTACTTCCGGGTTGAAAAATCGCGAATTACCCTGTTCGCAATGGTCGGGGACGCAATAACCGGGGGATCACTGTATCTGAAAATGTGATTGCTAGGATCCTTCATAACCACTAGGGGGAGCTGGAGCATTGCTGCCAGATTGACTTTTCAAGTTGATAGAAACTTTCACTTCCGAGACAATTCTCTTGGTCTTTGTTAAATTGATGAACCATGTGGTAATGGAGGACTCCTAATGCTGCTACTGAAGCAGGACAGTTTCAGAATCCTGAATCGGCTTTTGGGAAGGCTCAGGCGTTTGCAGAGTCAGTTGGCTCCTAACGCTGTTGAAATGAGCTGCAGGAGGCTGATAGCTCTTCGCAGATCTCAGAGCTGGAGACTCGTCTGCACTTCTTTGCAAGCTCCCAGGTAACTTTGTTGGGCTTATTGGAGTCAGTTGTGCAGCGCTGGATAGGGAATAGGGCTCTTGGCGGTTCACCTTTCACCCACCCAAATTAAATTGCAGGGCTGGGGAATCGGCTGTGCCTGGGAACTGTGCAGGACTTTAAGAATCAGATGGGAATCTGGCTTTTAAAATCAGCTGGGAAGCACTGGGGAACGCCTGGGCGGAATAGAGCTTCAGAGGTTTATGAATCAGACTTCAGAGGTTTGAATCAGGCTTCTGATGTTTTTAAATCAGCTGGGAAGCTGGGATTGGGCTATGGTGAGATGAATTAAACAATTGAGAAGTGGGAACGTACCTTTGTTATGTCCTGTAGCCTTGTGATTGCTTTGTAGTCTCTTGTTTATGTTCTAAAATTAAAAAATAAAATAAAAAAACCAAGCAAAACCGCCTACAGGTTTATTGCTGGCACAGTTGTATCTACCTCTGGAAGAGATCTAGCAGTCAGCTTTAGTGGCCTGCAGTACTGCACTCTACCCACTGCGCCACCTCAGATGATGATGATGATGATGATTATTATTATTATTATTATTATTATTATTATTATTATTGCTTTATATCATTCTATGTTTATTATTCTGTATTTTAAATATACCAGCCTAATACCATATTATGAATATGCGTTATTTCTCTAGTGCTATCTCCAATGAAAAAAAATCTAGTTTTGTCATCTGGGAACCCTACCAATTAATTTCAGATTATTATACCAAATTAACCATTGTATCTTAACTTCTCAGCCAATTTATTGTTTCTCCTGCTTCTTAAGTTCAAGCTATAATGCTTCCTCCTCTTCCTTGAATTCATTTTTTTAAACCCCTATTTTGACCATAATAAATGGCTCATAGAAAAATCAACATTTAATGGTGGGCAGAGCCAGCTGTGGGGCCGAGTGGATGGTGTGGAGCAGAGCTCCTCGAAACACGGACACTTTAAGACATTCATTTACTATTGGAGCTTGATTTTAAGGCTCCAATCCTTCCCCACAGGGAGGCGGAACCGATTAAGAGGTTCTGCCCCAGATACCTGATGGATCCAAAAAGCCTTTCAAAGGGCACTTGGGGTTTTTCCGGATTCACTTATATACAGTTAACCAGAGTCTCGTGCTGCAGCCTGGAATATGGCTGCGATGGAGGCACTACACCGAATTGCGCCTTTGCGATTTCTCTCTGGCTACAGACCCTAGAGGTCTCCTTGGTTTACCGAGGAGCTCCAGGGAATGAAACGCCAGAAGAGAAGTCTGGGGAAGCATTGGAGAAAGACCAGATACGAATCTGACTGAACACTTGTAAAAGCTCATATTAAGATTTACAAAGTGGCAATCAGGTCAACAAGACATGCTTATAATGTTGGCCTGATTGCATTTGCGGAATTCTGCCCAACCACCCTGTTTAGGGTGACTCGCTCCCTTAACCAGGGGGGAGTTGGGGAGCCCTTGCATGGTACTGCCGATGCCTTTAATAAGTTTTTCACAGATAAAATCTCTCAGATCTGGACTGATCTTGACTCCCATTGGAGTACAGAGTCAATTGACAACAAGTCAGTCGAGGTGACAGGGACTCGTCTTGGTCCACCTGTTTGGAGTGAGTTTGACCTGGTACACCTGAAGAAGTGGACAAGGCCATTGGAGCTGTGAGTTCCGCCACCTGTTTATTGGACTCGTGCCCCTCCTGGCTGGTTTTGGCCAGCAGAGATGTGACACAAAGCTGGGTCCAGGAGATTACCAATACTTCTTTGAGGGAGGGGTCCTTTCCAGTTCCGTACAAGGAGGCCCTTATGCATCCCCTCTTCAAGAAACCTTCCCTGGACCCAGCCGTATTTAACAACTATTGTCCTGTCTCCAACCTTCCCTTCATGGGGAAGGTTGTTGAGAAGGTAATGTTGCTCCAGCTCCAGCATTCCTTGGAAGAAGCCAATTATCTAGGCCCTTGGCAGACAGGATTCAAACCTACCTAAAGTACGGAAATTGCTTTGGTCATGCTGGTGGGATGATCTCTGGTGGGCCTGGGACAGGGGTTTATCCTCTGCCCTGATGCTTCTTGACCTCTCAGCGGCTTTCAATACCATCGATCATGGTATCCTTCTGCATCGACTGGAGGGGTTGGAAGTGGGAGGCATGGTGGTTCTCCTCCTACCTCTATGGTCAGTCACAGTTGGTGTTAGCGGGGGGGGGGGTCAGAGGTTGACTCCTAGATCCCTACCTTGTGGGGTTCCTTAGGGGTCAGTCCTCCCCTCCTGCTGTTTAATATCTACATGAAACCACTGGGTGAGATCATCCAAGGGCATGGGGTGAGTTACCATCAGTACGCTGATGATACTCAGCTGTACATCTCCACCCCATGTCCACTCAACGAAGCAGTGGAAGTGATGTGCTGGTGTCTGGAGGCTGTCAGGGTATGGATGGGTGCCAACAGACTCAGACTCAATCCAGACAATAATAATAATAATAATAATAATAATAATAATAATAATTTATTAGATTTGTATGCCGCCACTCTCCGCAGACTCGGGGTGGCTCAGAACAATAATAATAACAATATAACAAATCTAATATTTAAAAACATCTAAAACTCATCATTAAAACCATACAGCACAATCATACCACACATAAACTATATAAGCCTGGGGGATATCTCAATTCCCCCATGCCTGGTGACATAAGTGGGTCTTAAGCAATTTACAAAAGGCAAGGGGGATGGAGGCAGTTCTACTCTCTGGGGGGAGTTGATTCCAGAGGGCCGGGGCTGCCACAGGGAAGGCTCTTCCACTGGGGCCCACCAGATGACATTGTTTAGTCAATGGGACCCAGAGAAGGCCAACTATGTGGGACCTTATTGGTCACTGGGATTCGTGTGGCAGAAAATGGTTCCAGAAGTATTCTGGTCCAATGCCCTATTGAGTTTTATAGGTCATTGCCAACACTTTGAATTGTGACCAGAAACTAATTGGCAGCCAGTGTAGGCCACGGAGTGTTGGAGAAATATGGGCGAATCTAGGTAGCCCCCACGATAGCTCTCGCGGCCGCATTCTGCATGATCTGGAGTTTCCGAACACTTTTCAAAGGTAGCCCCATGTAGAGAGCATGGGGCTCAATGTAGCATGGGGCCCAATGTAGCCCCATGTAGAGAGCATGGGACTCAATTTCATTACCATTCGCAACCGCTACCCTCTCCCTTTAATCTCGGAACTCATGGACCGCCTTCATACAGCAACCATTTTCACCAAAATCGACTTACGAGGTGCCTACAACCTCATTCGCATCCGTCAAGACGATGAATGGAAGGCCGCCTTTGCCACCCGCTATGGCCATTTTGAATTCACTGTCATGCCTTTTGGACTTACCAATGCCCCTGCAGTATTCCAACATTTTATGAATGAGATCTTTAAAGACTTTATTGAGCACTTCATGATTGTCTACATTGATGACATTTTGATATACTCTCCTTCACCAGAAACTCACCTACACCACTTATGACAAGTATTCCAACGCCTCCGACAACACCACCTTTATGCAGTTAGAAAAATGCCAATTTTTTTCAAACGGCCATCAGCTTCTTAGGCCATGTCATTTCCCCTCAAGGCATCGCCATGGACACCAAAAAACTCGACGCCTTGCAAACATGGCAACCACTAGCTCGAGCCAAAGATGTCCAATGATTTCTGGGTTTTGTCAACTACTACCGAACCTTCATCCCTAACTTTGCCACCTTGACTGCACCCCTCACTCGCCTTCTCCAGAAAAACGTTCCATTTCAATGGGGCACCAAAGAACAACGGGCCTTTTTTAATCTCAAAAAAGCTTTCATGCAAGAACCTATTCTCCAATACCCTAATCCCTGCCGTCCACTTATCATCGAAGCCGACACCTCCGACATTGGAGTAGGAGCTGTACTTCTCCAACAATGCCAAGACGGTGGACCTTTAGTTCCCTGTGCCTATTATTCTAGGAAATTAAAACCTCCTGAACAGAACTATATGATTTGGGAAAAGGAACTTTTAGCCATGAAGACTGCTTTTGAGACCTGGCAAAATCGCCTGGAAGGAGCCTGTCACCAAGTACAGGTCAGAACTGACCACAAAAACTTGGAATTTCTCCAAACTGCCAGGAAGCTAAGCCAGAGACAAATCCGATGGTCCTTCTTCTTTGCCAGATTTGACTTCTGCATTACCTACATTTCTAAGTGGGACAACAAACAAGCCGACGCAGTCTCGCAAACCTGAATACACCCAAAACTACGAACCTGTGTCGCTTCATACCATTCTGCCTCTCGCGTTGATCGCAGCCACCCACACTGCGATAGATCTTTGCGACAGAATTTGAGAAGCGCAATGCCAGGACCCCTTTGTCACCCAAAGGAAACAAGATCTAGAACCTGATTCTCCATGGACCATTGCTGAGGACTTGCTCCACTACCGTGACCTGCTCTACGTTCACGCAGGTCCACTCCGAGGTCTCATCCTCAACCAGTGTCACGATAATCCCACCGCTGGCCATTTTGGCCTCTTCAAAACCCTACGCCTCATTTCTCGTACCTTTTGGTGGCCCAGACTCCGCCATGATGTCAGTACCTACGTTAACTCATGTATCTGTTGTCGCCAAGCCAAAGCCGCCACCGGCCCCCCTCTGGGATTATTGCAACCTTTACCTACACCTGAAAGACCCTGGGGTACCATTTCTATGGACTTCCTCACCTGCTTACCTGTTTCCCAAGGGTTCACTGCTATATTTGTGGTAGTAGACATGTTAACCAAGATGGCTCATTTCATCCCTTGTCGTTGAATCCCTACAGCCAAAATCACAGCTCACCTATTTATCCAAAACATCTTCCGCCTCCATGGATTACCCAACACCATCATCTCCGACCATGGTCCACAATTCACCGCCCAATTCTGGAAAGAACTCATGACCTCTCTCCAAGTCAAGATTTCCCTGGCATATACCCATCACCCCCAAACCGATGGGGGCACAGAAAAAGTTATTGGCATCCTGCAACAATACCTCCGTTGTTTCGTTCACGACAGACAAACCGATTGGTCCAAATATATCTCTGTAGCTGAGTTCACCTTTAATAACTCTGAACATACCTCTACCCAGACCACACCATTCTGCGCCACCTACGGGTTCCATCCCCGCTTGTTTTCGCTCACTCCTGCTGATTCGCTGTTTCCACTTGCTGGTGATTTTCTCAACGAGTTATGTGCCATTCACCAACTCATCCAACGTTCCTTAACTCAAGCCAAAGAAGACTACAAATGCTTTGCCGACTGTTCCCGCAGAGACACTCCCCCATTGACTGTTGGCGATCAAGTTTGGCTTTCTACCAAATACCTTTCTTCTGAACCTCAACGTAAGCTGGATCAACGTTTCATTGGCCCTTTCCCTGTCGAAAAGGACATCAATCCTGTCACATACTGTTTGACTCTACCTTCTTCCATGCGGGTGCATCCCATTTTTCATCTCTCACTATTGCTGCCAGTCTCCCCTGACTCTCCACTTTGGGCCCCACTCCCAGGCCTTGCTGGTCCTGCTCCCTCCCATTTGGACACCGCCCTTCGCATTCCACTACGACGCTTGGACATTAGTAGCATCCGGGACTCTCATTGGCTCAATGACCGTTTCCAATACCAGGAGGCGGGCCTGACACCACTGTTTGGATGGATGCTCATTACTTTGATGCTCCTGCTTTGATTGCTAACTTTCATGTTCATTTTCCTGATAAACATCACCCTAATTTTGCTCCAGGGGAGGAGAGGGACCCTGACGAGGGGAAAACTCTTTCTGTGTTATTTTATAGTCATTTCTGCTGTTTTTGAATCGTGCTGTGAGTACATAAATCTTGGTGAACAGAGGAGGCTGGGAGGAATGCAAAAGGAATTTAATTAGGAGAGATAACGGGAGAACAAGCAATGTGCTAGTATGAAGTGTATTTTGAATACGGAAGGAAGAGAATAAAGATGGAGTTTCTTTGTTTATGAAATACTGCATTTAGTAAAATGTATCTGTAATAGCTAAAATTCTACCAGAAACCAGAACAAAAAGCAGAGAGAAAAGAAAATGATTATTTGCCCCAAAACTGAAGAAGGGGAAACTTGCCATGATTTAGACAAAAAAAAAACCCAGATTGTTTGAAATTTTTACAATAATCTATATGGAAATAATAATAACTTTGATAAGGAAGAACAGGAGAAAACTATTCAAACTATCTTTGAAATGTCCAATCTCCCAAAAGTTCTGGAAGAAACTAAAGAATTATTAAATAAACAGATATAATTAACAGAATTAAGAGAAACCATTAAGATGCAAAAAAATAATAAAGCTCCGAGACCAGATGGTCTCCCAATAGAATTTTAAAAAGAAATGTTGGAAGACATGGATGAGACATTATTAGAGGTCTATAATGTACTATTAGAAGAAGTGAAATTACCAACATCATGGAAAGATGCTAATATAGCTTTATTATCTAAAAAAGACATGCATCAGACTCTAATATTGAATTATAGACCTATCTCACTTTTGAATATTGATTACAAAATTTTTAGTTCAATATTGCCAAATAGAATTAAGGGATATTTAAACAAATTTATAACTGTTGATCAAAATGGGTCCTTACCTAGAAGACAGTTAAGAAATAATTTAAGAATCATAATTGATGCTTTAGAATATTATGAATGCCACAGTGAGAAGCAAGCCGTTTTAATTTTTACAGATGCCCAAAAGGCATTCGACAATGTTCTATGGGATTTTATGTTAATACAACTAGATTTTATGGATTTTGGGCAGCAGTTTTTAAGAGCAATTAGAGCTATTTACACAGAACAATTTGCTTATATCATAGTCAACGTAGAGGTAACCCTTAAAATTGAAATTAAAAATGGAATGCGACAAGGATGTCCACTCTCACCCCTTCTGTTTATTTTAACCTTAGAAGTACTCACCAGAATAGTCAGAAGCAATAAAGAGATAAAGGGTTTGAAAAGTAAAAAAGAAATGTACAAATTTTTATTCTAGAAGATCCTTTGGAATCTGGTCCTAAATTATTGGATATCTTAGAGAAATTTGGAAAGGTGGCAGGACTAAAAATAAAAAAACTAAAAACTAAAATGATAGTCAACAATATGAATGAGGAACAAAAAGAAAGATTAACTATAAAATTAAATATTCAAATAACAAAGAGGATAAAATACCTAGGGATCAATTTAACAGCAAAATCTATAAATCTAAAAGAAGACAATTATGATAAACTAAATGATAAAATTTAAAAAGACCTAGAGAAATTGGGGAAGTTACAACTCTTCTTTATGGAAAAGATTGCAACGATTAAAATGAATATTCTCTCTAAAATCCTCTTTCTGTTTCAAACTATATCTATAAAATTAAAACAAGATTACTTTACAAATTTAAATAGACTAGTCAGTAAATTTATATGGCAAAACAAGTGACCTAGAATTCGGCTAAAATATTTACAAGAAACAAAAGAGAACAGTGGCTTGGACCTACCAGACTGGAAGGAGAATTATAATGCATCGGTCCTAACTTGGATCAAGGACTGGATATAGCTAGATAAAACTAGATTGCTTGACCTAGAAGGCTGTGACCTTCAATCAGGATGGCATTCATATCTGTGGGACAAGAGACCTAGAACACATAAATATTTCACAAACCACTTGTTTAGAAACTCACTTCTGAACATTTGGCTAAAAATTAAAAAACAGACTTATAGGGCTATCCCAATTTGGTTTGCGTATGTATGTATGTATGTATGTATGTATGTATGTATGTATGTATGTATGTATGTTGAAAGGGACCTTACAGATCATCAAGTCCAACCCCCTGCTCAGGCAGGAAACTCTACACCTCCCCAGCCAGATAGCAGTCCAGTCTCCTCTTGAAAACTTCCAGAGTTGGGGCATTGACAACCTCCACTGGCAGGCCGTTCCACTGGTTGATCGCTCTGACCATCAGGAAGTTCTTCCTTATCTCCAGGTTGAATCTCTCCTTTGTCAGCTTCCAACTGTTGTTCCTCTTCCGGCCCTCTGGTGCCCTGGAAAATAGTGTGACCCCCTCCTCTCCATGGCAACCCCTTAAGTACCTGTGTACAGCTATCATGTCCCCCCTGGCACTTCTTTTTATTAGACTATCCATGCCCAGTTCCAGCAATCTCTCTTCGTACGACCTGGTCTCTAGTCCCCTTATCATTTTAGTTGCTCTTTTCTGCACCCTTTCCAGAGTCTCTATGTCTCTTTTGAACTGTGGTGACCAGAACTGGATGCAATACTCCAGGTGCGGTCTCACCAGGGCATTATAGAGTGGTATTATTATCTCTCTAGTCTTGGAGTGTATCCCCCTGTTCATGCATCTTAGGATTGTGTTGGCTTTTTTAGCCGCTGCTACACATTGCTGGCTCATGTTTAGTTTGTTATCCACCAAGACTCCAAGATCCCTTTCACAGTCACTTATGGTGAGTGTGGTTTTGCCCAGTTTGTATGTATGTTTTGGGTTTCTTTTTACCTAAGTGCAGGATTTTACTTTTCTCTACATTGAACTTCATTTTGTTTGTTTGGGCCCACTGTACAAGTCTGTCTAGATCTTTCTGTATCCTGACCCTATCCTCTAGGGTATTGGCCACTCCCACCAGCTTGGTGTCATCTGCAAATTTAATTAATTCCCCCTCTATTCCCTCATCTAGGTCATTGATATATATGTTAAAGAGTACTGGGTCTAGGACTGATCCCTGTGGTACCCTGCTGCCTACCTCTTTCCATGTGAATTTAGTCCCATTGAGGACTACTCGTTGGGTGCGATTGGTCAGCCAGTTTTCAATCCATCTTGTTGTGTTACTGTCGATCCCACTCTTCTTCACTTTGGAGAGTAGTAGGTAGTGGTCCATCTTGTCGAAGTCTAGGTATATTAGTCCCCTGCATTTCTCTGGTCAATTGATTTGGTCACAGTGTCGAAGAATGAAATGAGGTTGGTTTGGCATGATTTGTTCCATGTTGGCTGGTGGTTATTATGTTGTTTGATTCAAGGTGATGACAGATCTGTTTCTTGATTATCTTTTCTAGTATTTTCCCAGGAATAGATATTAGTCTGTATCAGTCTGTAGTTTCCTGGGTTTCCTGGTTTTTTTTGCCTTTTTTGTAAATAGGGACCACGTCAGCTCGTTTCCAATCGTCTGGTAGGTGAGACAATTAGAAATGAGCTGACGTGGTCCCTATTTACAAAGGCTTCCCTATTTATTAGAAGCCTTTGTCCATCCAAATTTAAGAAAAACGGGTAAAATAGTAAGATATAAAAATATGATAAAAGAAAATGGGAATATTAAAACTAGAATAGAATTAGAAAATGAAGGTATAAAATTAGAATAGTGGGAATACCTCCAGATCAAAACAAGATATGTTAAGAAAGAGAAAGAACCAGGAATTGAAAAAGAAAAGATACTAGAAAAGATACTATTAGGAACACAAGAAAAATCAATCAAGAAACTTTATTGTTGCTTATTACCCCAAAAGACAGAAAATACAAAAATAAAGGTGAACAAAGAAAAAATGGAATCAGAATTTTAGACAAGATATAGA
This sequence comes from Erythrolamprus reginae, assembly GCF_031021105.1. Lineage (NCBI taxonomy): Eukaryota > Metazoa > Chordata > Lepidosauria > Squamata > Dipsadidae > Erythrolamprus > Erythrolamprus reginae. Next base: position 216,387,885 of record NC_091951.1, on the reverse strand, counting down.
GTCAGAGGAATGGCAATTAATTTGGGATAGAAATTATAAATTAACGCTAGTAACAGACTATAAAGAGAATTGGATAAAAGTGTTCTATAGATGACACACAACACCTGCCAAACTAGCCAAAATAGATAGAAAGCTGTCTTCTAAATGTTGGAAATGCAAGAAAGAATATGGCACATACTATCATTTATGGTGGGAATGTGATAAGGCCAAAGTCTTTTGGGGGGAAATCGGAAGCTGGTTAGATGAAATTCTGGGAATCAAATTAAAGAAAACCCCGGAATGCTTCCTACTAGGAATATTCTGTCAAGACCTGGAGAAACTTTTTTTTAACTTCTTTTAACTCTTTGCGACATTCCTTCAAAAGAGCTACCAACTTTTCATAGTTGCTTACTTCTGTTGTGGTTGGCTCTGGACCAGCTCCTGCTCCAAGGACTGTGGGGGTTGATGTGGGAGAATCCTCATATTATCAGAGGCTGGTTTTACTGCCAACAGCTTCCGACAGTGAAGCGTCTGTGTCAGGGAAAGATTCTGGAAGTGAGGTAGGATCGATGGAGGAGGTAATTACAGGCAGCCCATTAGCTAATTACCACATTAGTGAATCATCATCATTATCATTGTTAGATTCAGAAGAGGAGGCATTCATGGATGTTTGCAGACGCAAGTTGATGTCAAGGAAGAAACAACTGTGCAAGTATTATAGGAAATAAGGGAGAAAACCTGTGGCTGGGGCAATTAGGCTAATGGGGCTGCTGATAAATTGCCAGCATTGTTGCCTCTTGGTGTGGGAGTTTATCCATTTGGAGAGAAAAAGATCATAGTGAAATTCGAGGTCTTAAAATTAAACAGGAACAATTCAAAGTCCAAGTGTTTGCGGATGACATGGTCTTTATATTACAAGATCCATTAAAATCAACTATAAACCTGATAAAAGAAATGGAGAAGTTTGGTACTGTGGCTGGCTTAAAGATAAACAAAGACAAATATGACACTCAACCAAATAAACAAACTTGAACAAATATCTAAACTTAAATCTACAAAAAAAATCAAATATTTAGGATTATAGATAACGGCAAATTGTAGCACAATTAAAAAAGATAATTACGATAAACTTACTAATGATATAGACAAAGACCTCATCAGATAGACAAAGCTTCCTCTCTCTTTAATGGGGAGAATTGCTACAATTAAATCAAACATACTTCCACGTTTTCTGTACTTATTCCAAACTGCCCCAATAAAATTAAATAAATCCTTTTTCGATTCTCTGCGCAAGAAATTCTGCAATTTCATTTGGTCCAAGAAAAAGGCGAGGATAAAAATCAAATGTCTTCATGATCATTGCACAAGAGGGGGATTTGGACTTCCAAATATGGAGTTATATTATAAAGCCTCAATTCTTAATCCAATTAGAGAATGGATAACACTCAAAAACAGAAGATTATTCGTATTAGAAGGTCATGACCTTTTGACGGGATGGCATGCCTTCTTAACAACAGACCCCCACAAAATACCCTTATATTTTAAACAACATTATATCCATAAAGCCTTAATTGATGTTTGGCAACACATAAGGAAGAACTATTACCTATCCATCCCAAAATGGATATCCCCAATCGAAGTCGTTACCTACCCCAACGTCCTCCCTCTTAATAAGATAATAACTTATGAGCACTTACTAGATACTAACAATGCTTTAATTTCTAAACAAAATCTCTTAGAAGTGGGATTTAATTTTGACTGGTACCAATCAGTGTTCCCTCTAATTTTTTGGGGGGTGGGCGGAAAAGTATAGTGTCTGAGCGGCAGTCCTTTCGGGACTGGGCGGCACAGAAATAATAAATAGATAAATAGATAAATAGATAAATAGATAGATAGATAGATAGATAGATAAATAGATAAATAGATAAACAAACAAACAAACAAACAAAAAACCCACCCTGTTTTGCCTCAGAGAATTTCAAAATAAAATACTGTACTGTGTGTCTATAACAGTGAGCTCATAATAGGGCAACTCTGTCAATATCAAAATGCCACTTAAATAGTTGAGCTAGTTTCAAACTAGATTTTTATTTTCTTTCTCTCTTCCTTACTCCCATTCTTTTTCTTTCTCTTTTCCTTCCTCTCTTTTTTCTATCTGTTTCTCTCTCTTCCTCTCTTCCTCTCTCTCTCCTTCCCTCTCACTCTTTCCCTCTCGGCTTCTGGGCAGGTTTGGAAAACTCTGAGTTGATGATGATTTTTAAGTGAGCAATTGCTCACTGCTCAGCTTAGAGGGAACTATGGTACCAATACTGTATATTCAAATACAAACCATCTACAATAAACATAAAAACAAATTTGGATTCCAAAAAAACCAATACACTAGACAAGATTTTATTTGGCCCACACAAGAAAAGAATATCTAACATATATAATAACCTATTGCAGCAGGACACTATTGAAGAATCCATTAAAATTTCAATGATTGCTTGGGGTGAAAATTTTGGATATACTATTCATTTGAATGAATGGGGAAAAAATTTGGACTATAAATTACAAATATACAATGGCCACCACCCAGAAAGAGAATCAATATAAAATGTCTTAAAGATGGCACTTGCCTCCAGCTAGACTTGCCAAAATCTACCCAAATATGTCCCCAAAATGCTGGAAATGTAAAGAAAAAAACGGAACCTATTATCACGCCTGGTGGATGTGTGAAATTGCTAAAGCCTACTGGCAAAAAATTAAAATAATTATAGAACAAATTACCTCTCTAGCTATCCCTCTAAAACCAGAACTATTCCTATTGGGAAGATCCAGATGAAATATTAACAAGGAAGACTATTATATTATGATTCACATTCTAACTGCCACAAGAGTTTTGTATGCGCAGTATTGGAAACAAGAAAGAACACCAACTATGCTAAATCTTTTAATTAAAGTTATGGACTATGCAGAAATGTCCAAACTGACTATGGAAATACAAAATCGGGAAGATACAGATTTCTTCCAAGCCTGGGACAAGTGGTACATTTGGTTAAGGAGAAGAAAATATTTGCAAATTTTACAAAAAGAAGATAATCCAGCAAATTAACTTTTTAATGAATGAATGATAAATTTCAACCACTGCTTTATTATCAATACATACAGTAAATACCTTACTTGCAACATTGGAAGATCAAAATCATCTACTCCCCACCCCCCACCCCCAAAAACCTAGTATGTATCCTCAAAGTAATAAGATGGGACTTCATACACCAACTACATTCTCTAAATTTATGTCGTATTGAGCCGTAGCACCAGCCAAGTTGCTGGTCCTTCTTTACCTATTTCCTATACCCCCTCCCTCAACTCTACTTCCCCTCAGTGTAATTTTCCCTTTCTATTCTTTTTTCTTTCTTACTTACTTTTTCTCTACTTCCTTCCTTATTATTGAACATTCTTTAAATATCAATCCAGACAAGACGGAGTGGCTGTGGGTTTTACCTCCCAAGGACAACTCCATCTGTCCATCCATTACCTTGCGGGGGAAAATTATTGACCCCCTCAGAGAGGGTTCGCAACTTGGGCATCCTCTTCGATTCACAGCTAACATTGGAACATCATCTCTCGGCTGTGGCCAGGGCGTTTGCCCAGGTTCGCCTGGTGCACCAGTTGCGGCCCTACTTGGACAGCGAGTCATTGCTCACAGTCGCTCATGCCCTTATCACCTCGAGGTTCGATTACTGCAATGCTCTCTACATGGGGCTACCTTTGAAAAGTGTTTGGAAACTTCAGATCGTGCAGAATGCAGCCGCGAGAGCTATTGTGGGGCTTCCTAGATTTGCCCACGTTTCCACAACACTCCGTGGCCTGCACTGGCTGCCAATCAGTTTCCGGTCACAATTCAAAGTGTTGGTAATGACCTTTAAAGCCCTACATGGCATTGGACCAGAATACCTCCGGAACCGCCTTCTACCGCACGAATCCCAGCAACCGATAAGGTCCCACAGAGTTGGCCTTCTCCGGGTCCCGTCGAATGTCATTTGGCGGGCTCCAAGGGAAGAGCCTTCTCTGTGGCGGCCCTGGCCCTCTAGAATCAACTCCCCCCGGAGATCAGAATGGCCCCTACCCTCCTTGTCTTTCGCAAGTTACTCAAGACCCACCTATATTGCCAGGCATGGGGGAACTAAGACATCTCCCCCAGGCTTATTATATTTCACGTTTGGTGTGTATGTGCTGCATGGTTTTTAATTGTTGGGGTTTTTATATATTTTATTGCTAGATTTGTCCCATTGTTATACTGTTTTTATTGCTGTTGTGAGCCGTCCCGAGTCTTCAGAGAGGGGCGGCATACAAATCTAATAAATTATTATTATTATTATTATTATTATTATTATTAATTATTAATTATTAATTATTATTATTATTATTATTATTATTATTATAGACTTAAAATGTTATGATATACAACCTAATTACTGTAGACTTATTTTGTCTTACCCTTTCTTTTTCTATTTTTGTCAAACTCAATAAAGATCATTTTTTAAAAAATCCAAGGCTTCTTTCCAGCAATAAAAAAGACTCACCAAAACTTTCAGTCTCTGCTCTTCTCTCCAGCACTAGAAATTATTATTCTCCCCAGATGAATTCCAATCTTCAAACAACTCACTCAGACCATTTTTGGCCACCACAGCTTGGATGGCTTTAAAAGGCCGATTCCAGCGCTGCTAGTCGAGAGTTCTCTGTCAGCTTCCTGGGAGGTTTACCACCCCATCCAGGTCACCAATGGTGTCTCTCTTCTTCACCACCTCTCCAGGGTGGTTCTGGAGTGGTGACTGGAAACTGTCTATAGTCTTTCAAGTTACTAGTCATGTCTCCATTTCCTCTTTTGTTTCCCTTATTACAGAATTTTCCTTTAACCAACTCTTTCATTTCTCAATATAACAAAGCAGCTCCCTTTTTAAAAAGAAAAGTAAGTTTCCATGTTTCTATATTTCTATATTTTGAATCCACTTAGCACGGCTAAGTTGTTTTTTGCAGGTTCTTATTTGTCCAGTATTTTACTTTCCATTAAGTCTATTATAGAAAAAACTTCAGAAATGGGCTTTCAATCTCGTTCCTTTAAATCACTCTACGATTTTTTAAATTGCTAGATAGCCGCTCTCTTCATTTTGAAGCTTCTTTTGTCCCCCTTTAAACTTTAATTTTCTTCTTTTAATTGTTATATCAGCCAAATACTCACCATCTTCAGTACTTCTTCACCTCTCTCCCGCACAGATGGTTAGATCTTATCACCCGGGAAATCCATGATCTCTTCAAACAATCCGTTCATTTATGACCATCCCAGCTAATGATGACAGAGTCATCTTCTTCAGTTGCTGGCCGAGAGACTGGCAGATTTGCAAGCTTCCCCAGGTCCCAGAAAGATGCCTCTCTTCTTCACTGCCCCTCTAGGGCAGATCTGACCTGGAACCAATTGGTTCCAACGTCTCCAAATAGTTGAGATTCAGGGTTCCCCACAGAGAGTGGGGAACTTTGCGCTGCTGGGAATTTGGCCACACCCCTTCCCCATTATTGACATATTCTTAAAGTATATGTATTGATGTATATACAGTGGTACTTCTACTTATAACTTAATTCGTTCCATGACCAGGTTCTTACGAGACCCCCAATATGCTGAATGGATGGAAAGAGAATTAGAAACCTTTTCCAGAATAAACAAAAATGCAGAAACAACACCACAAAATTTATGGGCTACAACTAAGGCCTATATTCGGGGTCTGACAATTTCTTTTACAACAAAAAAAAAAACCAAAGAGAAAAAGAAACAATATCAACAATTAGAGAAAGAATTAAATGACTTAGAATTAGTATTACAAAGTAATACATATGATAACAAGGTAAAAAGGAAAATGGATTTGTTAAAACATAAAGTAAATTTGAATTAATCAAAAGAAAAAAATTCTAAAGTCATTTCAATATATTCATACATTTCTCATAATATTTAATTTTAATTTTTATCTATCCACTTATAAACTATATTCCAAATAATATAAAAATCAGATTCTTCTTGGTCATTCAGCCTTATTGTCATCATATCCATCTCTGCACAATGCAATTTTTTTTTAACTACGTCTTCTTTTTTGGGGATACTTTCCCCCTTCCAATTTTGTGCGTAGACTATCCTGGCTGCTGTTAAAATATGTACAACTAAATAAAAAAATATCTTTTTTATATTTCTGCTTAGTTATGCCTAACAAATAAAATTCTGGGGTTTTTTCTATCTCTTATAATGTAATCTCTTTTAACATTTTTTCTATCATTTTCCAATATGTCTTGACTTTATTGCAAGTCCACCATTGATGATAGTAGGAACCTATTTCCTTTTTACATTTCCAGCATTTTGGGGATGTGTTTGGAAACATTTGGCAATTCTATTTGGTGGGAGATGCTTTCTCACTTTGATTCCCAATTCCCTTATTAGGTTTGGGCTGATCAAGCATCAGATGCACTTTGAATCCTCTAATGCTGAGATATTTAATTCTCTATCTTGGTTTGGGATAAATAGTCTTAAAGAGAGGGTAAGAGGTTCAATTGGTTTGCATACTGATGGTTCATCCTCTGGATCACTTCCAAACAAATTTGCTTCCTCCCCTTGAAATGCCGGAATTTATAGATGAAATTTTTCTTTTATGATTATGATGATGACTTCTACTTTGAGCAGAGCGACTGTAGCTCCACTAAATGTTGTATATTATGTTTGTTATGTCTGTTTTTTGAAAAATTAATAAAACATATTTTTCTTTTAAAAGAAATGCTGGAATGTTCTCTCCAAAGATGGGGGAGATGGGGGTCCTATCATCTCGCTGATCTTCAAGGCAGTTTCTCTCCCATGTGGTGCCGGCTTCACTGGTCACTCCCCCATCGAGGATTCTAGTTTCCAGGGAGATGTTTGAGAATGACACTTAGCAGCTCAGTGCCCTTCCTTTCCGCACTTGAAACAGGTTGAGGGTTTAGGAGAAAAGGTGTTTTGCCTTTTGAAGGGCTCCTGCTTTCATTGGGGGGGATTTCTTCTATGCTCACCCCCCCCCAGTACTGGTTTCTGGCCATGTTGATCTCTGCTTCTTTGGCTGTGAGATACCACTCATGCAGGTGATTTGGTGCACCTCTGGACACACAGACATTATATAGATCATAACTCAACCCATCCTTGAAACAGCTTACTAAGATGTCTTCTGGTCAGTTCACATGCGAGGTCCTGGAACTCTTCAGTATATTCTGCCACTGGCCGTCATCCCTGCTTCACCACCTTAATACACCTTAATGTAGTTTAGGAGCAGTTTGATTAGCATTGCTTTAAATAGCTTGTTTTAAATGATAAAATTCAGTTCTTGCTTAGATTTCTTGTTATCACAAATCTTGCAATAAAATATCTTAGGAACCACTGCAGTTTCAGTTCCTGCTTTTTTGGAAAAATTGGAGAGGCAAGACGGGGCTGCTTTTAAGAGGTCATCTAAATCCTAAGCATGGCTTTTTTGTCACCTTCTCTAGGGAAGGTAGAGTCAATGGGGAGTGTCTTATGATTCTTTCTATATTACATAAGTGAAAATAAAATTAAAAACTGCTATGCAAAATTCTGTAATGCAGCTAATACAAAGCTGCCAGAATCCATCTATTTTTCATGGTTTAATTTAAATATCTGCAATTCATCAAATCTGAAGCTCATGGAAACAAGCATTTAATCCAGGTTTTATGTTTGTTAGATACATAATAAGCCTTAAAGAAAGCACCAGTTCCACAAATAAATGCATTGGCAGATATAAGGCTTCTGTTGATTCCCACAATCCAAGCCAAAATGGCCATGGAGAGCAATGCCCAGGGGTGGGCTACTCCCCCAATGGGGGAACGCAGTGGGGTAGCGAAAATGGAGCTCCACCCCAGAGCACCCAATTTGCACTGTAAGATGTTGAAACAAAATGCAGGGTGTCCTGCATAAGCCACGCCCACAGTGTGGTAGTAAAAAAAAAATGGTAGCCCTTCACTGGCAATGCCCCAAAACCAGAGCATACACAGGAGCATAAAATGCCCAAGAACTGAACTCTTTCCAGCCCCTGCCCTCCACCATTGCCTGATTAAACAACTCCAAGAAAGCTGGTCTACCGTGGAACACTAGGCTGGGAGATGAGGGAAATACTACTTGGGTGGCTTTAAGCTGGAGATGAGAACAGACAACTTCATGAGATCATGACAAAATGATTGTTTATTCTGCTATCAGAAGGAAAGATACCCAGCTCCCGACTCACTACAAAAATAGCGTTTGCTATTCAAGATAGATGGATGTATTTTGTTCCTCAAAACGTGTTACTACCAAGTTTAAAAAGCAAATAAGCTCGAAAAAAGAAAGCCGCGACGAGACATGAAACAGAGCTGAACTCATTTTCTTCCCGTGGGTGTGAAGTGTGGAGGCTGCAGAGACAAGGAAGTCCCAATAAGGCTTCTGTCGTTCAAGCCTGGCTCTCGAAGTACCTTTCCATATCACGGCATCAATACGGAATATCCTGGTTTCTGAGCAGCCTTTTAAAATCACTAGGGATTCAAAGCATCGAGCGACATCCTAGAGGGAGATCAGGCAGATAGCCACCACACCTAGATCCAAAGGCGGAAGTGAGTTCTGTAACGCGGGAGCGGACGCTTTACCTTTTCTCTTCAGGAGTTGAAGCGAAGCTATGCTTCTTTGAGCCTGAAGAGGGCGCCTGAAATACAACGCTTCCTTTCGCCGTCCAAGTGCGCCTCTCAGCGAAGTCTTCAGTCTTCAGCTATCAGAACTACGGTTGCAAGAATTCTTCTCCCGAAGCTCTGGTGCTAAGACGAGCGGACTTACCTTTTCTACGCTCAGGAGCCGGCGCGGGCTTCCTCCCTTGAGCAGAAGCAATTGCTCCTCCCCATCTGTTGCGCGAAGGCGAGAGCAAGAAGAAGGCGCAAGAGTCGCAATCAGAGGCTGCTCAGTCACGATAGTAATAGTCTACTACAGAGATTCTCTGGGACAGGGCAGTGCGAATTTGGGAACACCTCGAAGCCGACAGATTTGGCAGGCAGGGAAGGAGGTGCAAGCTCTGGAAAAATGCAGCTGTGTTGCTCAGTCGATTTCTAGTTTTTACTGCCAGTGAGTAATTTTTTTTATTTTCTTTCGAATGTCGACACGTAGGTAGAGTGAGAGAGGGCCGCTTTTTGTCCCTCGGGAAAGGGTTTTGCGTTTTGAAGGCAGTAGTGTGCCTTTGGAAGGGAATTTTCGAAAAAAGGGAGAAAGTTGAAGTTGACCGTAAATATTCATGCTCAGTTGGTATAATGCTTTTAACAGAGAAACCCATTCACTATACTGCAGCCCCACCTTTATACTGTGCAGTTTAAATTTCTGTAATAAAGAAGAGTGTAATAGGTATTTTCTTTTTAGTGATGGTGCTCAACCCTGAAATAAGACTAGAAATTGAGAATGCACTTGAGCCCATGTAGAAACTATTCCACAGGCATCCCATCTTTGCAACAGAACCTTAATCGAATTTGGAGAGGGAGATGATGTTTTCAGACGATCTGAATGAAGATTTTTGTTGTTAGAATTTAGCTCCTATGTTTTCCTTTAATCTTAATAAAAATGGATTTTATTTTGAATTTTTAATCTGGTCAAACAAATATGTCAATTAATATTGAGAAAACTAAGATAATATGGAACTCAAATTTGTGGACAATTGTCTCAGATAACGTTATATTTGCTATCTTTTTAAGAGTGTATTTTTGTTACATGCTACTAGCAAATACCTTATATATTGCAGCAAATGGTCTGTATATCCATTTCAAGTTGACTGCTTTATTTTATTTTATTTTTGACATCTTAAAGAGTATGCATTAAACAAAGAACTGGATGCCTCAGCTACTTGGGTTTTCCATGTGTTTTGGTAGGTATAGATCCTTTTAATTGCTGCAGAATGAATCGTTCTGTTCTAACATCAAGTTGGATTATTTTGCTTAAGAGTAAGTGTTGGGTTTTGATACCGAAGAGACAGGAAATTGGTACTTCAGCTCTTTATTCAGTTACAGGGAGTAACTTCCAGCAGCAGTATACAAAAGGCCAGGGGATTTATATAGAGAGCCAATCCGGCAGGGAGCCAACCAGAATTTTCCTACTTTCCTTCCCTGTGGGACGGGAGTGAAAACTTCCCAGCTTCTTCAGTACATAACATCCATCCATTCTTAGTTCAGCACATAATTTTGTATATGTAATCATTGAGATACCTAGGGAGTGTTACAGCTCTAACTGACCTTTGCAGTTCAATCGGGTCATTGGCTGGAGCTGGAGAGGATGCGTTTTCTCTCTCTGGCTCCCTCTCTGGAACCTTCTGGAATGGCTTGGACAAGATCTTGGAATTTGCTGGACTGGACTCATAGCTGTTGCTGGATGGCACTTCCAAATCGACAGCTAAGTGAACTGGCTCCCAGGATTTAGTCATAGCTGTAGGGAGAACATACTTGGGGTGGGACTAGCTCCCAGTCAGTGTTTAATGGCCAGCAGTTGCGTAACTGATCTCTATGTCGCCGCCATTTGCAGCCATCCCCCAGGCCTATTATGTAGGATTTGGGGCCTGTTATTTCCAAGACTTTCCCAGGTAGCCATAGGGACCCTGTGGTGAAGTTTCTTGTGTATAGGGTGGTGGTGGTTATTTGGCATATTCTGATCCCCTCTGTTATAGGAATTTTTGTTTTATTCCAATAATTTGTTTGCAATCTGTTGAGGACAGACCGGAGCTTCTGGCCCATCAGAAGTTTGGCAGGGTTTTTGCCTGTAGTTGTACTAGGAGTTATGTGTTGTGTTGCTAGGAGTTTGTCGATTTGGGCTTGCCAATCCCCTGGGCCTATTCAACCTAATGCCTCCTTTGTAGTTCTTATGGTTTGTTCCACTAGCTGTTGAAGGGAGTGATCAATGTGTGTTTAATCCCCAGGCCTGCTAAAAACCCTTCAAATAGTGTTGATGTTAGTTGTAGCCCATTGTCAGACACTCGTATGGCTAGTGTGGTCACACTAGCCATACTAGCAACCCATGTGTGGTGAATAATTTCCTTAAAACCTTGATAACTGCTTCTGTTGTCGTGCTAGGTATCCATGCTACTTCCAACCATTTGGAGTATGCGTTGACTACTATTAGAGATGTTTGCCCATGGAATGGATCTACAAAATCCAAATATATGTGTGAACAAGGGGGCCCTGGGTTGTTCCCATTCATACACAGGTGACCTTGGGGAGAGTGCTTGACATTTCTGGCATGGAGTACACCTTGCGACCCAGACCTCTATGTTTGTCCATGCTGGGCCACCACACATAGTTCCATGCCAGTGCCTTCATCCCCTTGGTGCCCCTCATGTAGAGGCCTTAGTATATCCTCTCATATTGACAGAGGAGCTAGGACATGATCACCCCATAAAAGACACCCCTCTTGAATCACTATTTCAATTTGTCTTTTTGCAAAAGTTGGTCGGGCTTAAACAACTCTTGTGACCACCTCCTCCTCACCCAGCTCAAAATAGTACGGAGTTTTCAGCGTCTTTTTTTGTTTCAGCTGCAATGCCTGCCACTGTGATTAGCCCTGGCCCTGCAATGTTGATTAAAAGTATCGGGACACCCAGAATGGGGTCATCCACCAAGTCTGGCAAGGGGCAGCGGCTCAACCATTGGAGTTATCCATGGCCCTGCCCGCACAGTATTTCAGTGTATATGAGGAGGCAGTAAGTAATAAATACCATCTCAGCATTCTCGGGGGCAGAGCATCTGGCATTGGCTTGTTCCTCACTAGGAGCCCTAAGAAGGGCTGATGGTCAGTGACCAGCTCAAAATGCTTTCCGTACCGATACTTGTGAATACATTTTACTCCGGCAACAGCAGCAAAGGCTTCCCAATCAATTTGACCATAATTTCTCTCAGCGCCCAAAAGAGTCTTGGAGAAATGGGGACTTCCTGGCCATCTGGCAGTCTGTGGCTCAATACAGCTCCCACCCCAAAAGTTGATGCATTGCACACCAACACCTCTGGCAGAGTCTCACTAAATTGGATCAGGAAACCAGGGAAAGCTTTTTGACAGCACTTGTGTAGAGGCCTCATAACATTAGCTTTTTTTTCAGTAACATGCTGTAAAAATTAAGTAGCCCTAGAAATGCTTGAAATGCTTAGTGGGCATCAGAGCCTCTCTAATGGCCCTGAGCTTGTCCTTGGGGGAGTGCAGGCCAGAACCATCAATCCGGTACCCCAAGAATTCTACTTCTGAGACTCCTATCTGGCTATTGCTTGCCTTAGCTTGCAGTCCTGCAACTCGGAATTGTGCGAGCACTTCTCGCAGTCTTTCCCTTAATTGGTTAATATCTTTGGCAGTGATGAGTACATCATCAAAATAGGGCACTATATCAGGTACTTTGTTTAAAATCTGCTCCATTATTCCTTGAAAAATTCCTGGGGCTACACTAATACCAAATTGGAGCTTGTTACATTTAAAGGCCCCACAGTAGGTAACTATCATTTGGGCCTCCGCAGTCTCGCAATCAGTAGTAAGTTGCTGATACACCTGTGCAAGGTCCAGTTTTGCAAAGATGGCACCCGGGCCTATTGTGTGTAATAATTGTTGGACTACAAGTATGCACTTTGCTGCAGGGCCTTTTTCAATGTGCATTTATAGCTAGCACATATGTGCACAGATCCATCGCTCTTTAGTATTGGTACTATGGGGGTTTCCCATTTTGCACGATCAACTGGTTCTAAGATTCTTTGCTCTATTAGCACATCTAACTCCTTGTCTATAAATGGCTTTAATGCAAAGGGAACCCTGCAGGGGCTTTATCTTATTGGTTGGGGGTCTAAAAGAAATAGGGGTGCTCACATATGTGCCCAGCGCTGGGTCGAATGCATCCTGGAATTCCCGCAGCAGGTCCTCGCAGCCCTCCAAAATGGTCACATTTATTGTCTTCTCATTTTTGATCACTTTCATGCATGAGGTCCTGAACCAGTCTCGGCCCAACCAGGGATGTGGTCGTGGGCAATGGTCAGTGGCAGGCTAGCTTCTTGGTCATTGTATTGCATGAGAACCTTTTTGGTTCCCAAAACTGGAATTTGGTTGCCTTGACAATCTGCAATTCTCACAGACTGCATCCTTAGTTGACTTGGGGTGAGGTTAGGCATGGCTCTCTTGGCAGTTTCCCAGGACACGATCGTGATTGACAACTTGATATCTATTTGCATATTACAGGGAGAGCCCTCCACAGCTACAGTAATGCAGATTGGTGGATTGTTCTCACTTCTCACCTGGTTTACTCTGACATAGTTTACCCCAGGTTGTGGGGCATATTCACTGGCCTGCCGGTTTTGGCCTTTGTCATAAAGCTGTGGGTCCTGGGTTAGTCATCTTGTGGGGTTCCCAGGAATAGTAATTTTGGCCAGTGCCTCTTTGGGGAAATCAGGGTGACTTGCCAGATGGCCAAGTTTTCCACAGCCATTATTTGTAGTTTAAATATACACTTCAGACTTCTTATGATTCTAAAATATTGAGCTTTTATAGATCCAGTTCTAAAAAGTAACCCTGGCACTAGGGAAAACAGAATCAGTCCGAATGAAACATATTTCAAATTAGTGGAACAATGGAAATAAAATCACAATTAGCCTTAGAAATCTCCCTTTATTCTTCCCAGCAGGTAGGTAAGTGGCTGCTATTGGGGGACAGAGGGAGCAAGGGATTGTGAAACTGTCTGGAAAATTGTCATGAAATATTGAAAATGAAGAGCATGTAGTAGCAGCTAGTAGCGCTGAAGCAGTCTCAACATCCCCAAATTTCTTCATGTCCTGGCATGACTTCTCAATTTTGGGCACTTTTTGCAAGTTAGCTCATTTGAGGTACCTTAATTCAAAAATTGTTATCCCATGATGTATCATTTCAATTACATAAAGGTCATGACATGAATTTTTTAAAATAAATTTTATGAAACAATTTTATCTTTAAAAACAACATAAAAAACAACCACAAATACAGAAAAAACATATATGCCATTTAGGATCATTTTACAGCTTTCCATATCGGCATACATACCATATTTTTCAGAGTATAAGACTCATCAGAATATAAGATGCAGCTTAGTTTTTGGGTAGGAAAATAGGGAAAAGAATCGGCTAAGGCTATCCTCCTTAGCCAGCACATTATTTTATCCCCTGGTTAGTGCTTTAAAAAACTTTATTCAAAGAGAGTAACAGTAAAACAGCTTGAAAACCAGTAAGAGCTGGGAACATCATTAGCACCTGAAAAGAAACATTTGGAGCAAGTAGAGCAATGGAAAAAACTCTGCAAAGACTTAGAGCTTAAAAAGCATTCTTTGCAGAGAGTAACAATGAAAGAGCTTGCACGCGGGTAAGAGCTGGGAACATTGTAAGCACCTGGTTAGGGCTGGAAAGAAACATTTGGAGCAAGTTAGACCAATGGGAAAAAACCCTGGAAAGTCTTAGGGCTTGGAAAACATTCTTCGCAGAGAGTAACAATGAAAGAGCTTGCAAGACAGTAAGAGCTGGTAACATCATTAGCACCTGAAAAGAAACTTATTTGGAGCAAGTTAGAGCAATGAAAAAAAAACCTGCAAAGACTTAGGGCTTGGAAAACATTCTTCACAGAGAGAAACAATGAAAGAGCATGCAAGGGAAGATCGTTAACAGCTAGTTATGGCTGAAAAAAGCTACATTCAGAGTATAAGACACATCCTCTTTTAGGGAGGAAAAGAGTGCATCTTATACTCTGAAAAATGACCCAAAATGACTGGAAACCAGAAGAGCAACTGGTGATGGTGCACATGCCCACAGAGAAGGCTCTGCGTGTCCCAGATTTGCCATCACAGCTATAGTATCTTAACAATTCTAAAGATACCAATTATTCATATCTACAGCTTATATACATTTATATTTACATCTATTTTCAAGCTAACTATACATTTTATTCAATACTTCATAAGAGTCGGAATCATCTCTCCCTTTTAACTCCATGGTCATTTTGTCCATTTGAGTGCATTCAAGTATCACTGAGGGTATGTTACTTCGTTTACAGTTTTGTACGAAAATAATTCTAGCTGCAGTGAGTATCCATAATATAATAAATTGAAGTTTCTTTCTCATTTTTTAGTCCAGTATTCCTAATAAGAACAATTCCTGTTTTAAATCTTATTTTTTGCTCTGTGATTTTTTCCAGTCATCTCTGCATTTTGCACCAGAGTCATTCCGTGTCAAGTGGACCTTACCATTCCAGATTTTGATGAAATTTGGCACATAGTTTCTTTATGGTATAAAACTATGCTGTGCAAAATTTTAGTTCAAAAGACTAAAAATTGGGAATTCTGGGAGACCTCAAGTAAAGGGTTGCAAAATGCTGACTCAGCATTTTGCAACCCTTTACTTGACAAGGAATGACTCTGGTGCAAAATGAAGAGGTGACTGGAAGAAATCACAGTATAGTCTCCTGATGGGACCCCATTGTCATAATTAGGGGGTCAGTCTCATGTGTGGCTGGTTTTCCCCCAGCCATCAACCCATACAACTGAGTAAAAGAGATGGGGTCTTTCATGGCCCATTTTCTCCGCTATCTCTGAGCACATAAGATTCCTGGTGCATCCCAAATCCAAAAGAACTGACATATTACCTCTTGTCCCCCCCCCGTTGGGTCCCGCAGTGTGAGGGGGATGTATAAAGATCTGGGGGGGGGGACTTACCGAAACAGCCTGCTCAGGCTCAATGTCTTCGATGAGCAGGCAGACTGCAGGACCCAGCTACTCCCCTTTTGGGGGGCAACCTCTACAGTCTCCTTTCCTTGCCGTCATGCATCTGGGGGTTTTGCGGTGTGGTGCTCCATTTTCTTGCCGCCAGTAGGGTTTACCCTCGACACAGGTTTTGCAAGGCACTCCGCTGCCTGATGGCCCTCTTTCCCGCATCGGAAACAGGCTGTTGGTCTAGGCTTCTCCAGCCCCAATCTGCCACTTTTCCTTGGGCCTCGTTCTACCCCTGGAGTGGAACTTTTCAAGGTCGATCTCCACCTCCTCTGCCAGCTGGAACCATCGACTGAGGTCTTTAGGAAATGCTCTCACTTTGCAGTGTTGATAGATTTCATCAGTTAGGCCATCCATGTAGTAATCCATGAGGATCTCCATTGGGTACGTGCTCACGTAAGACATCAATTCCCAAAACTCTTGGGTATATTCACCCACCGATCTCCCGCCTTGCTTCAGGTTTTTTATTTTGTTTCTAGCCTTCCTCTCCGCTAAGGGGTCTTTGAAACACACTCTAAGGGCTGTCATAAGTTCATCAAAATTCCTCAGGGAGGGGTCTCTCTGTTCATGCAGCAAACCATCCAATCAGCTACTTTTCCCTCAATGACTCAGGTCACCACTCTCTCCCGGGCCAGGTCATTGGGAAAATCCCCTTTGTAATCTTCCATATATTGGTAAACTTGTGCTAAGAAATGTCTTAAGGCCCTGGGCAAGCCATCATACTTCCAGGCTAGGTGAGGGCGTCTGGCACTCGCCGCCTGCGAGATCCCCCTCCTGCCCGTTAGGCCTGCACTGGAGGGGGGGCTGGGTTGCTGCACTCCCTTTCCTGAAGGGCCTTCTGGGAGCTCGTCTTATTTATTTATTATTATTTATTATTTAGATTTGTATGCCGCCCCTCTCCGCGGACTCGGGGCGGCTCACAACAAGGCATAAACAAATTGTAACAAATCTAAATAAATTTAAATATTTAAAAAAGTTTAAAAAGAACCCCAATATACTAACAAGCACACACACAAACATACCATACATAAATTGTACATGTCTTCTCCCTCATCCTCACTTTTTGAGCCAGCTAAGACTCGACGGTTCTTTTTCTCCACTATTTGTAGGACCTCTTTGATGCTGTCACTAGCTCTGCTAAGAGTAGCCCCTCCTGGCTCACCTCTTCCCATTCTTTCTTTTGTTTCTTATGGCAGGCATAGTTCCCTCTAAGCTGAGCAGTGAGCAATCGCTCACTTAAAAATCATCATCAACTCAGAGTTTTCCAAACCTGCCCAGAAGCCAAGAGGGAAAGAGTGAGAGGGAAGGAGAGAGAGAGGAAGAGAGGAAGAGAGAGAAACAGATAGAAAAAAGAGAGGAAGGAAAAGAGAAAGAAAAAGAATGGGAGTGAGGAAGAGAGAAAGAAAATCAAAATCTAGTTTGAAACTAGCTCAACTATTTAAGTGGCATTTTGATATTGATAGAGTTTCCCTATTATGAGCTCACTGTTATAGACACACAGTGCAGTATTTTATTTTGAAATTCTCTGAGGCAAAACAGGGTGGGTTTTTTGTTTATTTGTTTGTTTGTTTGTTTATTTATTTATTTCTGTGCCGCCCAGTCCCGAAGGGACTGCCGCTCAGACACTATACTTTTCCGCGCCCCCCCCCCCAAAAAAAAATATTAGAGGGAACACTGAGTGACATTTGCATTAGAAAAGAAGGGTTCATCTTCAGAAGTGCGACTTACTCCGACAACCTGGGTGCACTCCGCGGCTGCTTGGCCTGAAGCTGGTCGGCTCCACGCTGTCTCCAGTCTTCCTCTTTTTGAAGTGGGGGAGGGGAAGGGCTCACCAAGCCAGTATCTTTTTCTGACTGCTCCTCTCCGCTCCCCTGTTAGGACTTTCTGCTCAGTCCCCTCGGTAGAAAAATAAATCTCCGGTATATTCACTGCAGTCTTTGCTTAATGTCAGCTGCTTCAATCGGACTTTAAGAAAAATAAAACTCGGACTTCCGGTTGTGGTGTAGCGCTGTTGCTGTGTGTTTCCCGGTTCTCCGGGTTACATCTGGCCTTTCGTGTTGAACGATAGCCCTATTGGGCGACCACGGACCCGTAGAGCCCAAGGTCTTTGAGGGGAAGTTCTTGCGCACCCGGGGGTGCTCGGCGGACCCCCCGGGAAGCGGGGTATCCCCCAGATCGTCGACCGAAGAGATCGGCTTTTTCCTACTGATCCGGAAGCGCCGCGCTCTGCTTTACTTTGGAAGCCGCGGAAACGACAAATACTTTTGGGGTTGCTATTGCTTGCTGCAGAAGGATTCAGGACGGTTTTTTGGAATTTGTGGCTTATGAGTGGAATTTCCCTTTGCGAAGATCATCATCCCGACTCATTTTGAGTCTGAGGTTCCTCAGGAGGCGGCGACTTCGATCTGTCATCTGCATTTACATCTGGCGATGGTGGCGGTGATGACTCTGCGGAAATTACTTGAGGGTTTATAGAGAGATATTTCCACTTAGCCTGTTCGTGATCCCAACTCGCCCCAGCTTTATTGACTTCACTTTGAAACTTGCAAGGGAGAAGGTTAAAGTAACATGTTTGAAGGTAGGAGAAAGTTTCAACCCCCCAAAAAATACAACCTCTATTTGTCTTTGAGATAACATCCTGACTATTTGGAAAGGAGTAAAGCAGTTGAGAACTGAAAGACCATCCGGAAGACCCTAATCCCATCTACCCCATTTACCATTTATCCTCATTCTCCATACCCTTCCCCCCTTTTTTGCCAATTTTCCTCCCCCCCCCTTTTTTTTACCCCTTATTAAATAAATAAATAAAATCTATCTTTTTGCTCTTTTTTTCTTTTGTTTCTCTCTTCAATTTTATATTTGTGGATTAATTTTCTCTCCAATTTTATACTTGTGGATTCATATTTTTTTCTCACCTCTTTTTGGACATTTTTGGACATTTGGACATTAAAACCTTTGAAGAATCTGCTAACTTCCTTACTCTTTCTCTTCTTCATCTTGGAACCTTGCAGCACCTGCAATTTCCATTTCACCAAGACTAAAGTTTGATTCCACCTCCTTGACTTTATACCTGCTTACTAAAGACTTACCAGAACTGAAATCACTGGAAATTAATATTACTCACCCCACCTGACATTCTGAATCAACGATCTATAGAAATACTGTCCTAACCTCTACTGACTTTTGGGATTAATGAATTGAACTGTACTTTCGATTTTTGAATTTCTGATTCTTGGTTCCTTTTTACTTTAATATATTATTAATACCAATACCAATATACAAACATAGAATTACTACTGATTAAAATATTGTAAAAAACATGTATATTTAACTGTGCAACACCTAAGATACTCTGATATTTACACCCTAATTACTGATTTATTTAACTAGCCTATATTGTGATTTGACAGATTTATTCTATATTAACTTTAGATTCTAGACCTTATTACTAACTATCTTTAATTAATCTCAAATAAGACCTAGACCTATTTAACTGATCTATAAACTGCAATATATAGCAATTTAATGTGCCAGGATTTAATAGATTTAATTGATTAATTGATTACTTGATTGATTGCTTTTCCTTTATATTGAATTATTGAATTATTGAATTATTATTTTCTCTTATATTGAATTATTATAGAAGATAACTCTATTTGGACTATATTTACCATACTAAACTAACTATCAATTCTTTGACTGTTTGAAACCTTAATATAAGTCTTTTTTCCTCTCCTCCTAAGTGTAACAAACTTTGATATTCCCCTAATAATATTATTTCATTAACTTCATTCTTAAAGCTCTAATATATATACTATAACTTTCTATTCTACCTCAACTACCCTAAATCAATTACTTTTTTATTACACCATATACATACTCTACCATTTATACATTTTATATAACTATCATTACGACTTTTGCCTAATACAAAAATGTCTACTTCAAACCAACCAACTTTAATGAAATCATGGAAGAAAAATTCTAATCAACCAGCAACTCCAACCTCAACCCAACAACGCCCTCCAGAACTCTCAGACAAAACATCTCTTCAACAGTCATCACAGGTGACCCCAACTATAACACTAAACTCCTTATTTGAGATGATGATTAAGATGCAAGACTCATTAGACACTAACTTTGAATCCTTAAAAGGAACGATGGGAGAAATGAAGGAGGACATTAGGAAAATTCAGGACCATGCGGGTCACCTTGACGAACGTACGACCAACCTGGAAGATCAAATGGAAGTTGTCCACGAAACTGTCACGAAAAATACAGAAAGAATAACCACCATTGAAGACCTAACTAATAGGATGGATACCAGATTTCAATTCTCAGAAGCTAGGGCAGAACACATTAATAAATCTCTGGAAGAATCCCTCATAAATTTGGAACTTGAAAAATCAGCCTTCTTCTTACGCTTTCAAAATATAACTGAAACCGACCAACAAGACCTCCCCGCTACAATGGCAACAATAATAGTAAAAATTACTGGCAAAGCTGCCGAAGAAATTCTTACGCAACTGGACGAGGTCTATCGACTCTCCACCTCATATGCCAGAAGAAATAGACTCCCCAGAGAGGTGCATGTATGCTTCCTTAAAAGGAGAACGAGGGATGAAATCTACAACGCCTCCAAAGATAATCCAGTCACACATCAAGGCCGAGACATCGTAGTTCTTCGCCAAATCCCAAGACGGGTGAGGGAGAAGCGCAAACCATATCAAACATTAGCAACCAAGCTAAATAAAGAAGGCATACAATTCAGGTGGCTCATACCAGAAGGAATGACAATCACACTTCTGGACAAAAAATACAAAATTTCTTCACACGAGGACGCCAGAGATTTCTATGCCCACATTTTGAAAACGGACCAAACTACTCTGAAAGAACTTGATACCAGAGATACTCTTCCAACCGAAGAAAGCACTTCTGATGACAACCTTCCAGACAAGGACAAAGAATCCCAAAACCAGGATGGCGAATCAACCAGACAAGGAGCAATCACCCGGGCAAGAACAGAAGCAAGAAGAGAAAAACCCAAGGAAGTCACACCTCAACAATAAACAAACTAAAATTACATTATTCTCAACCAATATAAACGGTTTGAATTCACATAAAAAGAGACAAAAAATATTCCACAAACTATCTGAACATAACCCTAACCCTATATGTTAGAAAAACCTTCTCTCCCAAATTAATATACACTGACAACAATGGCCAACTATTAATTGTTCAAATAAAATTACAAAACAAGAAAACAATAACTATAATAACAATATATGCACCATCCGTTAAGCAATCTACTTACTTTAAGAACTTGCATAAAAAAATATTAGAATTAGATCTGAGTAATTTTGTAATAATTGGAGATTTCAACGCAATATTAGATATAAACAAAGATTACAAAGGCAACTCTAAGCATCGTACCCGCAATACTATCCCTTCAACCTTCAAACAAACAATCTATGAATTTGCCTTAAAAGACATTTGGAGATACTTTTACCCAGAAACTACACAATACACTTTTTTTCCTCCTCCCCACAAAACCTGTTCACGTATTGACATGGCTTGGTCCAACATAGAAATCATAAATCAAATTATTGACATTCAAATACTTAATACAACTTGGGCAGACCATAATCCCTTACTATTGACAATAAGAGACATTACTCACAATACTCTTCATAGATGGTCGATGTATTCACCAGTTATTAATCAAAAACAATTTCAACACAAAATACAAAACGATATTCCTCCATTTATTAAAATCAACTTCAATGGTGAGATACCTAATGAAATAGCGTGGGACGCCACCAAAGCCTATATACGCGGCATTTACATCTCTTATACCGCAAACAAGAATAAAGAAAAACATGCTCAACTGCACAAATTAAATATATCTCTTCAACACGCCGAAAAAGCACTCCACAACGACCCTAAAAACAATATAATTCTACTTGAAACAAAAACGATCAAACACGAAATAAATTTAATAAAACAACAACACATAGCCCAAAAAATTAAAATTGCAAAACAAACATACTTTGAATTTGCCAACAAACCAGGCCGCTGGCTATCACTTAAACTAGCCCATCAAAAATTAGATAGAAATATAGATGCCTTAGCCGACTCCTCCGGACATTTAAAAACAACTAACTCTGACAAAAAACAAGTTATCCAAGATTTTTACCAACAACTTTATAAAGCTTCAAATCTGGATGCTGATTTACTATTGAATTACCTACAAACAAATGAACAAAAAACACTGATAACAGATGATCAAAGAACACTCCTAAATAAGTCAATCTCCATCTCAGAAATTGAAGCTGCAATAAACAAAAAAAAAAAACAATAAAACCCCAGGGCCAGATGGAATCCCATCCGAATTCTACAAATATCACCTTGAAACAATGGCACCTATACTTTTAGATATTTATAACAACGCACTCTCGTATGCAAAATTACCTATGTCCTGGTCCGAAGCCTACATAACTCTTATCCCCAAAGACACCCAAAATAGACATCTTCTGGAGAATTATAGACCAATAGCACTACTCAATACCGACTATAAAATATTCACATCGATAATTGCGGACAGGCTAAAAAACATACTAAACAAAATTATCCACCCAGATCAAAACGGATTCTTACCATCAAGAAATATTTCCACAAACACAAGAATGATACTGAATACTATCGAATATTACGACAAAAACTATGATAAAACAATTGCACTAATATTTATGGATCTAAAAAAAGCTTTCGATAGTCTTCAGTGGCATTATCTCATAAATCAAATTGAACACATGAATTTCGGCTCCAAATTTCTTAACTTAATTAAAACCATTTACACTACCCAATCGGCTAAAATCCTTTTCAATAATGACATTACAGATACAATTTCTATAACAAAAGGCGTGCGCCAAGGATGCCCTTTGGCCCCACTCATTTTTATTCTGGCTATAGAAACATTCCTGAAAACCATAAGAAACAATACACAAATTCAGGGCATCATGATTAAAAAAGAACATTACAAATTACAGGCCTTTGCGGACGACATTGTATTTATCTTACAAGACCCCATACAAACAGCACTCACTTTATTCGGCGAAATACACAAATTTGGTGAAATATCCGGTCTGCAAATTAATAAGAATAAAACCCAAATTTTGACAAAAAATATGATACCAAAAGATGTACTTTCCTTGGAAGAATTAATTAAAATTAAAACTACTAAAAAAATTAAATATTTAGGAATATGGATGGCCTCAAATTATTCCACGATTAAAAAAGATAATTATGAACAACTTCTTAAAGAAACACAACAAGATTTCAATAGATGGTCGAAACTAAACCTATCCCTTATGGGGAAAATATTTGCTATAAAATCGAATATTCTTCCAAGGTTTCTCTATCTATTTCAAGTTGCCCCAATAAATTTGAACAAATCTTTCTTTAACTCTCTACATAAACAAATAAAGAAATTCATTTGGACAAAGAAAAAGGCCAGAATAAAACTGAAAAACCTTCAAGATCATAGATCTAAGGGCGGACTTGGACTCCCTGATTTCTTCATTTATTATCAAGCCACAATACTAACAATGATAAAAGACTGGATCACTCTCAAAAATACAAGACTCCTAACTCTAGAAGGTTTCGATCTTCTTGCTGGGTGGCACGCTTTCCTAACAATGGACTACCACAAAATACCTAAATACTTTAAAAATCATTATTTACGTAAAACGTTAATAACAATTTGGTTCACGATTAAGAAAAATTACTATATTTCAATACCCAAATGGACATCTCCCAATGAATTACTAATTTTTCCTAATCTTTTCTCCCACACCAAAATTTTGAGATACCAACAATTACTTGATAAATCAGATGCTCTCATATCCAAACAACAATTGAACGATCAAGGAACAAACATAGACTGGTTAACATATTTACAAATTAAATTAAAATACGAACAACACAAAAAACAATTTGGATTCCAAAATGATAATGTGATAGATACAATTCTTTTCGCCCCCCCCCCCCAAATGATCTCTAAATTATATAATTACTTACTAACACAAGAAAACTGTGAAGAACAAGTGAAAGGCTGTATGATAGCCTGGGCTCAAAATTTTGGGTACACGATCAACTTAATCGAATGGGAGAAAACATGGACACTAAACTACAAAATGACAACAGCAATGTCTTATAAAGAGAATCAAATAAAAATGTTTTATCGATGGCATTTGGCCCCAGCAAGAATATCCAAAATGTTCCCCAACTTTTCACCCACCTGCTGGAAATGTAAAATAAAACCGGGAACATATTACCACACATGGTGGACATGCCCACTTGCGGAAAAATACTGGACAACCATCCAAAACTTAATTGACCAAGTCATGTCAATTAAATTGCCACTTAAACCCGAGCTTTACCTTCTAGGTATATTTAGACAAAACCTCACTAAACCACAAAAATATCTTATCCTACAAATTATAACAGCAGCTAGAATATCGTACGCCCTCTTTTGGAAACGAGACCAATTACCTTCTTTATTTGTAATAATCACAAAAATCATAGAATGTGCTGAAATGTCAAAAACAGCAATGGAAACACAAAATAAAAAAGATTCAGAATATTATGAAATATGGGAAAATTGGTACAAATGGGTTTCTCAAAAAAAATACCAAAATTATCTATTGTAAAACCACTATTTTATCAAACTATTAACTATATCTTACCTCCGAACGCTCAAATCATTTTAAAACCAATTAAAAAATTGAGTGCCAAAAACCAATTAATTTGCAATAAAATTTACCA
This sequence comes from Erythrolamprus reginae, assembly GCF_031021105.1. NCBI lineage: Eukaryota > Metazoa > Chordata > Lepidosauria > Squamata > Dipsadidae > Erythrolamprus > Erythrolamprus reginae. The sequence goes on along the minus strand of NC_091951.1, from coordinate 216,363,274 downwards.
TATCTCTTTTTATCTGTCTTTCAACCAACTCAATACACATTAAAACACTAACAACTTTCACCAACACATATAACACATACAACATATTTACCATACTATTCATATACTCCTCACACTACTTCCAGACACAAGTCGTCCCTGAAAACGTCTGCGCTAAGCACAGATCTTTCTTTTCCTTTTTTTCTCTTTTCTATTCTTTCTTTTCTTTCATCTATCCTCTTCCCGTATCTCTTCTTATTCCTTTAACTTAGAAATATTTTTACTAACTTGTTATTACTTAATACATGTTAAAAGAAATACAACATTTACTACTATAACCTTAGGGAAATTTTCACTCTCTTTATTTACTGCTTACTCACTGTTTATTTATAAGGTTTAAGAAATATAACATCTCCACTAAAAAGTTTGATGTTTATGTTTACTTACAACGTTTAAGAAATATAGTATCTCTTCCAAGAAATATATGTACTAAAATTTATATCTTACAATGTATAACTATACGCCCTATCCTAATTGCCTGACTTTGTACCCCTTTCTTTTTTCCCCCTCCATCCTTCCCATTTTCCTTTTTCCCCTTTCCTTCCCTTTTTTCCCCTTTCTCATTATATTTATAAATAAAGTATATTTTTTTTAAAAAAGAAAAATAAAACTCAGAGTCCATTTTGAACTTCAAAAGTGAATTTTATTAAATCAGTACTGAAAGCAACAAGAGCAAAGCAAAGACTGAAGAAAAAGACACAACAATAGCTCATATCAAAAAATCCCACTTGCCCCCCATTGTCTGTCTTTGTCAGGTGGATACATCTTTACCACCATGTCACACTTTTGGAATGCATCTTCTAATTGTCTTTTTCTGGTCACCTGCTTTCCAGGAAAGCAAAAGTTATCCTGGCCTTTGCTAGGAAAACAAAACTTATCAGGGCCTCCAGAATCTTCCCATCCCAAATCCCATATCCCACCCCCCATTTCTCATGGCAACTGAAGTGTGTACAGAGTTGAAACATAGTGAGGGTGACAAAAGGTACCCCTCCCTCAAAGAAGCATTGATAACCTCCTGGACCCAGCTCCGTGTCACCTCCCTGCTGTCCAAAACTATCCAGGAGGGACATGGGACATAAACAGGTGGTGGAGCTCACAGCTCCCATGGCCTTGTCTACTTCATCAGGCATTGCCAGATGAAGTGCCATACAACAGGACAACTCCTTCCATACAATAGGACTATGATGAGCCCCTGTCACCTTGAGTCACATTCCAATTCCAATCGGAGTCAAGGTCCATCCAGATCTGAGCAATTTTATCTGCGATGAACTCATTGAATTCCTCAGCACTGCCCTGTAAGGGTTCTTCCACTCCCTCCCTCCTCCCTCCTCGAGGGAGCGAGTCATCCTGAACAGAGTGGCTAGGCGAGATTCCGCTGATGCAATCAAGGTGGAATGATACATGCATCTTGTCACCTTGAGTGCCACTTGATAAGTCTTAAAGTAAGAATTTAGAAGTGTTTGTTCAGATCCAGATTTACTTTCTCTCCAATGCTTCTCTAAACGTCTCTTCTGGCACTTCATCATCGTCATCATCGTCATCATCATCATCATTAAAAATAAAAATTTATTTGATTTATATGCCGCCCCTCTCCAAAAACTCGGGGCGGCTCACAACAATAACAACAATGTAACAAATCTAATACATTAAAATAAATCTAAAACCCATTATTTAAAAACCATACAACACACTCATACCATACATAAATAATATAACCCAGGGACTCAGCTTCCCCATGCCTGATGACATAGGTGGGTCTTTAATAGCTTACAAGAGGCAAGGAGGGTGGAGGCAGTTCTAATCTCTTGGGGGAGTTGGTTCATCCCGCTGAATTCCTTCGTAAACCAAGGAGATCTCTTGGGTCTGCTGCCATAGAGAGTCACAAAGGTGCAATCTGGTCTAGAGCCCTTGCCATGTCTGTATTCCAGGCCATTACCAGGGACTCCACTGAATTGTGTATAAGCAAATCCGATAATACCCCAAGTGCCCTTTGAAAGCTTTCTGGGTCCATCAGACGCCTGGGGTGGAACCACCTAAAATTGTCATAATCCTGTTAGAATTCCTCACCATGTTATTCCTCTCAGAACCATTTCCCAGTATATCCTAGCATTTTATTACTTACTTTCTTTCTTGCTTGCTTGCTTACCTACCTACCTACCTACCTACCTACTTATTATATTTCAATGCCCCTCTTCTCCTGAGACTAAGGGCGGCTCACGAGTAAATACAAAACATGTAAGAAATTCTAAAACCTCAATATATTTAAAAACCAATCATCCACATTCATCCTATCATTCGTTCATGGGGTGGGATAGATGTTAAAATTTCAATGGCCCCAAGCCTGCTGGCTGAGATGTGTTTTTAAAATTTAAGGCCTTATGGTAGACTGGGAGGGCTAGGGCTGCCACAGAGAAGTATCTTCCCCTAGGCCCTGCCAGACGGCATTGCCTGGTTAATGGGACCTGGAGAAGGCCAACTCTGTGGACCTGAGAAATTTTGTCTTTCTGCCCTTAATGGATATTCTATAGACAGAAGTAGTGGAAGAATTTCGAATGAAACACAATTTCTAAGCCCTACTCATTAAATCCAAAAATAAACCAAGATATTCATTCATTCATTCATTCATTCATTCATTCATTCATTTGATTCATTTATTTCATTGGATTTGTATGCCACCCCTCTCCGAGGATTCATGCCTTATAATCTTTTACTTGAGTATGTACTGTGTACTAAATCATATATTTTATTAAAAATATTACAATGAAGTAAATATAGTTGAATATAGTTCATTTTCTTTAACAGTTATAGATTAGGTTTTTAATACAATTGTAAATATCAGTTTTCCTGAGTTCATAATATATTTTTTTAAACAGGATGTTTAACTTGAATCTTTTTACAGATAATTTAAAATTATCTCTTAAATTTCAGTGCCATGTAACTCCAAACCAAGTATGGCAGATTACAATATAATAAATAATAAAAACATAATACAAAACAAAATAAGATTGGATTACTATGTATAAAATCACGGACAAAAATATATCCCACAATATCCATCTTAATCCAAAGCCTTGGGGAACAATCAGTTATTCATGTCCTTATGGAAAAGTATATAACGTGGGAGCCGTACAGATTTTTTTGAATGGAGGGGTCTTGTTCCAGAAGGTATGACATTGCTTCACCTCTTTTACCCAAGATTTTTCAAGGAAATTTAATTAACAAGTAAAATCCTTGGGAATATTTATATATTTCTCATTCAAGAAATGTTACTAGTAGATACAAAAACTTAAAAGAGTTTGAACATTAGCATTCATTCCATATGGGGGAAGGGTGTTTTTGTTTTTTTCTTCCTACTGCTAAACACTATTTTTAATGGAATTGGGCTGCTACAGCCATAGTGTATTCACAATGCTATATTCCTTGAGCATGCAACTGACGATTTCTTTCTAATCTCTTGCAGAAATACATGGCGAGGGTTGTTTAAACTATGGCCCAGTTCTATTATAAGAGAAGCATCAATGCCCCTTACAGAGATCGCATCCCTCTTCGTATCGTACGAGCTGAATCTGAACTCTCCCCTGCTGAGAAAGCCTATTTGAATGCTGTAGAAAAAGGAGATTATGCCAGTGTGAAGCAAGTCTTGGAAGAAGCAGAAATTTATTTCAAGATCAATATTAATTGCATTGATCCTCTTGGAAGAACAGCTCTTCTCATTGCAATAGAAAATGAAAACTTGGAGTTCATAGAGTTGCTCTTGAGCTTTAATGTCTATGTTGGAGATGCTCTACTACATGCCATAAGGAAAGAGGTGGTTGGTGCAGTTGAGCTACTACTCAATCACAAGAAGCCCAGCGGGGAAAAACAGGTATCTGGTTTTTGAGTGAGGATTCCAGTTTATGAGTGAGCATTCATTTCTGTCAACTATTCCAAAGAAATAGATCAAGTGTATTTGAATCAATAGGCTTGAGAGCGACAGTAACTCATGAAGGTTGATAATGTGGAGTATTTAAATGAAAGATTCAGTACTATTTTACTATGCTGCTGCTTTGTCTTGATAATTATTTCATTGATCATAACCCCCAATGTGGCTAAATAAATAATCAGATTACAGAGAGAAGCATGAAAAGAAAGAAAGATTATGTACCCATTTTTTACTTAAATCCTTAAATCTTTCCCATTAAAAATAATGAATAAGATTATTTGTCAGAACCAACGCACAGAGTATGAGGAGTAAACAGGGTGAATTAGAAATTCAAGTAAATGAGGGAAGATATTATATAGTTGCCATCAGCATTCCCTGTAAGCTGCACGCGTGCGCGCGCGCCCCAAAATACCCCCCCACGCACCCTTTTCCATGGGTGCACGCTCCCCATCCCCCTGCCAGCCCGCGGGGGGCAGCAAGAGCAGGGAAGTGCCGGCAGTAGAAGGGAAGGAAGCCGCGGCCGCCCCTGCCTCCCCATGGTGCCTCTGGCCCCCTCGCGCCGCTGGCCTCTCGGCCCTGCCCCTGCCCGCCTGATCTGCCCCCTCTCCTCTGCCGCCTCCTGCCTTGGGGCGTGACTTCTTCTGCGGCGGCTGCGGCTTCTCGGGACGAAAGCGCTCCCAGCCAGGGGGCTGCGAGAGAGGTCTTTCTCTGTGTGCTTCGGGAATGCCTGCCCCGCCCCTCTCGCAGCCCCTCGCTGGGGGTGCTTTCGTCCCAGACTTCCAGCAAGGGGGCTGCAGTAGAGGCAGGGCAGGTGTTCCCGAAGCGCTCAGAGAAAGCGCTCTCGCAGTCCCTCACTGTCGGTGCCTCCGTTCCGGAGCTCCACCTCACAGTTGATCACCCTGCCGCCGCCCCACGGCTACTGCCCAATGTCGCTGCTGAGAGAAAGGGGGGAAGAGAGAGATAGCAAGAGAGAGAAGAGAAAGAAAGCAATAGATAGAGAGAAAGAAAACAAGAGAGAAAGAGAGAGAGAGATGAAAGGGGGTGAGAGAGAGATAGCAAGAGAGAGAAGAGAAAAAAAGCAAGAGAGATAGAAAGAGTGAGAGAGAAAGAAAGCAAAAGAGAGAAAGAAAACGAGAGAGAGAAAGAGAGAGAGAGAGAGAGAGCAAGAGGTGGAGAGAGAAAGAGAGAGAAATGACTCTTGATTTAAAGCATATGGTAAAAAGCACCCAAATAATAACAGAGAAAAAAAACCCCAGCCGTTTGTGTGTGTGTGTGTGTGTGTGTGTGTGTGTGTGTGAACTCTTGAACCATTTCCAATAGCTCACCTGTTATTGGAAATGGTTCAAGAGTTCACACACACACACACACAAGGGGGGAGGAGATAGGAATGGAAAAATAGGAGAAGATAGTAATAAAATAGATTTTTGTTTTGTTTTATTATTAATTTCTTTTAATAAAGAAGGGAATTTTTTTCTTATTTATTTATTTATTTATTCTTCTATGCCGCCCAGTCCCAAAGGGACTGTCGCTCAGACACTATACTTTTCCGCCCACACCGGAAAAAAAATTAGAGGGAAACTTGGTGGGATGAAGCTGACAATAGGCCACCCAACCAAACAGAGGAAGTAAATGATTTTTTTGCTAGTCAGCTAACTAAGGTATGTAAGGAAGCACATCACAATAATAATTGTTTTTTTAAATTATTTATTCCTTTTTTTTTAATGCCACCCTTCACCTTAGACTCAGGGCGGCTTACAACATAGCATTTTTTAACAGAGCCAGCATATTGCCCCCACAATCCAGGTCCTCATTTCACCCATCTCGGAAGGATGAAAGGCTGAGTCAACCTTGAGCCGGTGATGAGATTTGAACCGCTGACCTACAAACCTACAGTTAGCTTTAGTGGCCTCCAGTGCTGCACTTTACCTGCTGCGCCACCTCGGCTCTAATTACCCTGACGTCAAATGGGAGACATATTCTGCACCAAGTGGAAGATCCAACAGGTTCTTAACAACTTTGTTACCCAAAAAGTAGAGAAGGGAACAAGGGGGTCAACCATATTGGACTTAATTCTCACTAACAGAGATGAAATGATAAAAGGTGTTGAAGCTACAGGAACCTTGGCAGCAAGTGATCGTGCTATATTGGAATTCAACATTATGTTGAACAAAGTCAAACTAGAGTCTTGGACTTGAAGAGAGCTAATTTCAATAAACTTAGAAAGAACTTTGGAAAGATTCCATGCATTAGAATCCTCAAGGAGAAAACAACTCAAGAACCTGGGAAATTTTGAAAAGTGAGATTATAAAACCCCAGACTATATCAATGAAGAAGAAAAATAATAGGTCACAAAAGAAACTAGCATGGCTGCATAAAGAACTCTTCGACAAATTGAAAGACATAAAAGGACAAATATAAAAAGTGGAAAGAAGGGGAAATAATTAAGTCAGAATACCAGCAAATAGTCTGAACCTGTAAAGATGAAATGAGGAAAGCTAATGCTCACAATGAACAAAGGCTTGCAACAAGAGTAAAAAGTAACAAAAAAAGCTTCTTCCAAAATATTAAAAATAAGAAAAAAAGTCAAGGAAACAATTGGTCCATTCAAGGGAGAAAGTGGCAAGAAGGTGACAAGCAGCAGGGAGAAAGCAGAGCTACTCAACACAGCATCTGTCTTTACACAAAGGGAAAAACAGTCCAACCTATCAAAAACAAAAAACCTATTAGGAACACAAGGTAAAATAGGGAAAAATGGTAAAGAAACACCTGTCTACACTAGATGAATTCAAATCACCAGAACCAGATGGATTAGATAGAATAGATAGAATTCTTTATTAGCCAAGTGTGATTGGACACACAAGGAATTTGTCTTGGTGCATATGCTCTCAGTGTACATAAAAGAAATGGATACATTTGTCAAGAATCATGTGATACAACACTTAATGATTGTCATAGGGGTCACCTCAATGTTCTCAAGGAACTGGCAGATGAGAGCTCAGAACCACTGAACTATATCTTTCAAAGATCCTGGAGCACCAGGGAACTGCCAGAGGACTGGAGAAGAGCTGATATACTTCCCATCTTCAAGGGAAAAAAACAGATCCAGGAAACTACAGACCTATCAGCCTGACCTCAATACCAAGGAAGATTTTGGAAAAGATAATCAAGCAACAAATCATAAAATACCTAGAAACAAAGAAAGTAATAACCAAAAGCCAACATGGGTTTGTCAAAAACAGATCATGCCAAACTAATCTTATAGCATTCTTTGACAAAGTGACAAAATTAGTGGACCAGGGGAATGGTTTACTTGGACTTCAATAAGGTTTTTGACAAAGTAGACCATAACCTACCATTAGGATGGATATATGTTTATCCCAGGCATGTTTAAATTCAGTTACTGTGGATTTATATACCACGTCTGCTGGAAGTTTGTTCCAAGGATCTACTACTCTTTCAGTAAAATAACATTTTCTCATGTTGCTTTTGATCTTTCCCCCAACTAACTTCATATTGTGTCCCCTTGTTCTTGTGTTCACTTTCCTATTAAAAACACTTCCCTCCTGGACCTTATTTAACCCTTTAACATATTGAAACAACCTTACATGGAAAAAGACCCAAATAGAGAAGAGGAGGAGAAATTGCCATCCTCCAATCAGTTTGAATTTACATAGGCTGAGGAAAGAGCAACTGCCAGGGGGCTGTGAGTTTGAATAAGAAAAGGAGGAGAAAGGAGGGAAATTGCCATCCTCCAATCAGTTTGAATTTACAGAGGCTGGGGAAAGAGCAATTGCCAAAGGACTGTGAGTTTGAATAAGTAGAGGAGGAAAAGGGAGGGAAATTGCCATCCTCCAATCAGTTTATATTTACAGAGGCTGAGGAAAGAGCAACTGCCAGATTGCTGTGAGTTTGAATAAGTAGAGGAGGAGAAAGGAGGGAAATTGCCATCCTCCAATCAATTTATATTTACAGAGGCTGAGGAAAGAGCAACTGCCAGGGGGCTGTGAGTTTAAATAAGAAAAGGAGGAGAAAGGAGGGAAATTGCCATCCCCCAATCAGTTTGAATTTACAGAGGCTGGGGAAAGAGCAACTGCCAAAGGACTGTGAGTTTGAATAAGTAGAGGAGGAGATAGCGGCCCGTGCACCTAATGGACCGCAAATATTATAACTGAACCCCCACCCAACCAGGATACAGCTCTCCCATCACACTCAAACACTCATCTTGCAAAATACCTACAAACACCCTACAAAAGAACCTAACAAACTACAAGCACAACTTCCTTCATTCTACTCTCCCACACCCACCTTGCAACTAACCACACACATGGAAGACAAAATAACCACACACCCAGAAGAAGTACCAACCACACACATAGAAGACAGACCCACCACACAGAAGACTGAGGAAGGAACTGACTCCATGGTGATTTGCAGATTGTATTCCATGTACACACTTTTGCCTTCAAACCTAAACTTTACATGCAACAAATGTAAATTAATCTAACTACTTGAGGAAAAAATAGAAAACCTAGAGAAAAACCTAAAAACTCTGAAACTCAAACATCAAAATGAGAAAGACCAACAAACACCTAGCAGAACCAACATCTCAGAGGAGCAAAACAGAATCAACCCCCCAGAGAATGAAAATGGCTGGACACATGTCACCCAGAGAAGGAAATACAAACCAAATACAAAACCACTATCAATTCCAACCCACTCCCTCCCAACTCCACTGATCACAAGCAACAAACACCTAGGACTCCTAACAGAAGAGAATGCACAGATAATTGAGATTACGCGTGCATCACAGACTTTTCTAGATGCACTCATGCGAGCTCCAATGTGATAAATTGAACAAAGGGCAAAGTCTCCCTCAAAACATCATACATTTTTCTTGAAAATAAGCAGAGGCATAGAGCATTTATAGAAGTTCAAAGAGAATCTAAGATTTGCGGTTTTAAGGGAAGACAGATCTTCTTTCACTGTCAAGAAGTGAGTACAATAAATCTTAATAAAATGGCTGAAGGGGCTGACCCTAGCCTTGGGAAAATTGAAACAAAACTGGATCAATTGCTTCAGATTGTTACTGGTTTTGAACAAATATTTGTGCGAGTGGAAACTGTTGGGAAATATTTCCTTAGATATTAAAACAGTTAAAAAAGGAGCAGATGAGTCAGCTGAAAAAATTCAGAATTTAGAGCAACAAGTTAAAAGTCAGGATGAGATTTGTAAGCAATTGAATTATAGACCTGCCAATTTGGAAGATCGTCAAAGGAGAAGAAATTTACGTCTGCGTAGTTTTAGACCAGATTTTGCTCCAGGCTTGAAATTAGCTGAAGCAATTCTTGGTTGGATGAAAGGGCAGGGCGCCCAAGTTGTTTTTGATGACATAGTGCGTGTTCATTGGGGCGTTTCACATAGAAACTAGGAGAGGCAAAGAGACATTGCCATGGCCTTGGCCAGTGAGAAGAAAGCTGATATTATCTATAAGTATTTGAAAAGTTGTGCCAGCTTTAATCAAGATGGAAACAAGATAAGAGTTCTTAGAGATCTCTCCTGGGAAACTTTGAGAGCGAGAGCTGCTTTACGCCCAATTTCAAGCCGTCTATATCAAAGTGGAAAAAAGTTTACCTGGGATTTTCCAGCTGCCATTTTGGTCGTCCAGGAAAATAAGATGTTTAGAGCACAATCATTGGAGGAGGGAAAGGCACTATTGAACCAACTGGGTATTGAGTTTGGAGAAAGCAGAGCACAAGGAGCAGAAGGAGGGGGGAGCAGAGCAGTTGGAAAGCCACAAGGAACAGAAGAAGGAGAAGATTATTTCAGCGGTCGCTGTACCCCAGACGAGGAGGAAAGGCAAAGGGAGGAGCAGCTGAAGGAGTTGATGGGGCAGGTGGAGGCCATTAGAAGGGAGCAGAGAAGAACAAGAGCCTAGCATGAGAAGAAAGTGAAGAAATGAAGAGTTGAAATTGATTCTGCTGTCTCCCCTTGGAGATGTTTGGGGGAGAAGGGAAAAAAGGTAAAAGAAGTAAAAACAGTAAAAGAAGGTATTATTCAAATGGATAAGGGAGGGTGGGAGGGGAATTTTTTCTCTAATTATATTAAAAAGTGGTTGCAAGTGGAGCTCAGCAGCGTGGGAACGTAATCAGTAGAAATGCCTCATGACTGGACAAGGGTTTTTCTTGTCCTCCCCCTTCTTGGTGGGGGGAGCATGGGGGGAGGCACTTTGGGGGGTGACTTGGGGTGAGCAAGGGGAAAATAACTAAACCAAGAGCAAAACAAGAGGGAGAAAGGGTTGTTCTCGTGTATTATGAATGAGTGTACTATAATGCTTTTAAATGTGAATGGTTTGGGATCAGATTTGAAACATTACATGATATTGAGGATGGATAAGCAAAACAAGGTGGATATTATGATTTTGACAGAAACACATAAAAGACGGGGAGGAAGGAATAAATTGGTTAATGATAGAAATTAGAAATGGGTATATGAATCTTGAGGAACGCAAAATAGTAGAGGCACAGTGATTCTTATTCATCTCAGGGTTCTATTTGAAGAGGTTGGAGTTCAGAAAGATAGAGAAGGGAGGTGGTTGTTTGTTAAAGGGAAAATTAATCAAAAGAAGTTGACATTGGCAGCAATTTATGCCCCGAATGCAAAACAAAACTATTTATAATAAATACAAAGAGGAAGTTGGATAACTTTATGGAGGACACAACGTTTTTGGCAGGAGATTTCAATATGCAATTAACAAATGGGATCAGAAATAGTAGGATGTTACACTTAAATAGACTTAATATGGTGGATCTCCATGCAGATATACCAAATAGAGGCACTTACTATTCAGCAAGATATCATACATTTAGTTGCATTGATTATATATTAATGAAGAGGGTGGGCAATATTTTTTTTAAATTTATTTATTAGATTTGTATGCCGCCCCTCTCCGAAGACTTGGAGCGGCTCACAACAGTAATAAAAACCAAACAGCACATTCATACCAAACATAAAACAAAGTATAAAAAAGCCTGGGGGAAAGGTGTCTCAACTCCCACATGCCTGGCGGTATAAGTGAGTCTTGAGTAGTTTACAAAAGACAAGGAGGGTGGGGGCAGTTCTAATCTTCGGGGGGAGTTGATTCCAGAGGGCTGGGGCCGCCACAGAGAAGGCTCTTCCCCTGGGGCCCACCAAATGACATTGTTTAGTCGACGGGACCCGGAGAAGGCCAACTCTGTGGAACCTTATCAGTCACTGGGATTCGTGCGATAGCAGGCGGTTCCTGAGGTACTCTGGTCCAATGCCATGTAGGGCCTTAAAGGTCATAACCAACACTTTGAATTGTGACCGGAAATTGATCGGCAGCCAGTGCAGGCCAGAGTTGTAGAGTTGTGGGCGAATCTAGGAAGCCTCACAATGGCTCTTGCGGCCGCGTTCTGCATGATCTGAAGTTTCCGAACACTTTTCAGAGGTAGCCCCATGTAGAGAGCTTTGCAGTAATTGAACCTCGAGGTGATGAGGGCATAAGCAACTGTGGGTAATGACTCCCTGTCCAAAAAGGGCCGCAACTGGTGCACCAGGTGAACCTGGGCAAACGCCCTCCTCAGCACAGCTGAAAGATGATGTTCCAATGTCAGCTATGGATTGAGGGGGATGCCCAAGTTGCGAACCCTCTCTGAGGGGGTCAATAGTTACCCCCACCAGAGTGATGGACGGACAGATGGAATTGTCCTTGGGAGGCAAGACCCACAGCCACTCCGTCTTGTCTGGGTTGAGTTTGAGTTTGTTGACACCCATCCAGGCCCCAACAGCCTCCAGGCACTGGCACATCACTTCCACTGCTTCATTGACTGGACATGGGGTGGAGATGTATAACTGGGTATCATCGGCATATTGATGATACCTCACCCCATGCCCTTGGATGATCTCACCCAGCAGTTTCATGTAGATATTGAATAGCAGGGGGGAGAGGACCGACCCCTGAGGCACCCCACAAGGGAGAGACCTAGAGGTCGACCTCTGACCCCCCACTAACACCGACTACGACCGACCAGAGAGGTAGGAGGAGAACCACTGGAGAACAGTGCCTCCCAATCCCAACCCCTCCAGCCGGTGTGGAAGGATACCATGGTCGATGGTATCGAAAGCTGCTGAGAGGTCAAGAAGCACAAGGCCAGAGGACATGCCCCTGTCCGGGGCCCGCCAGAGATCATCCATCAATGCGACCAAAGCAGTTTCCATGCTGTAGCCGGGCCTGAATCCAAGGACCGCTGGAGTTGGAGCGCCACCACCTTCTCAACAACCTTCCCCATAAAGGGAAGGTTGGAGACTGGACAGTAGTTATTAAGCATGGCTGGGTCCAGGGAAGGCTTCTTGAGGAGGGGCGCACAAGTGCCTCCTTATAAGGAGCTGGAAAGGACCCCCTCCCCAAGGAGGCATTGACAATCTCCTGGACCCAGCTCCATGTCACCTCTCGACTGGCCAAAACCAACCAAGAGGGACATAGATCCAGTAGACAGGTGGTGGAAATCACAGCTCCAATGGCCTTGTCCACTTCATCAGGTGTCTCCAAGCCAAAGTCCTCCCAGATAGATGGACAAAGACGTTTAGCCCCAGTCACCTCGACTAACTCATTGTCAGCCGATACTGCTATACAATTGGAGTCGAGGTCCGCCTGGATCCAAGCAACTTTATCAGCGAAAAACTAGTTAAATTCCTTGGCATTACCCTGCAAGGGCTCCCCAACTCCCCCCTGATTTAGAAGGGAGTGGGTCACCCTAAACAGAGCAGCCGGGCGAGATTCCACTGATGAAATGTTCATAAAAATCTCTGTTTTAACTGTTTAAATGGTTTTACATATTAAGGGGAAAAAAGTTGAGGTCTGTTCCAATTTAATATCTGCTTTAACTTTAATCAAATTAAGGGAGACTTGGGGAGGGGAGGGTGGGGTTTTATTTCCAACTTTAAAAGGGTGTTTGGGGGGGGCATTAGCTTCGGTGGAACCACACCCCTTAAGGTGCCTAGCCAAAGCAGCGGATGTTTTTTCCGCTCTTCTCTCCTTGTGAGAGAAACTCAGGGGGAGGCACCTGGGTGGGGGGAATCTTTAATAAAAATGAAAAAATTAACAGAACTCTGGGTTGCAAGAGGGAAAAAGGTTAAATGGAAATATTATGGGTGATCAAACAATTATGGCACTGAATATAAATGGTTTAGCATCGCCTGTGAAAAGATATAGACTATTGAAATTAGCGAAAGAAAACCATGTGGATTTCTTATTTCTTACTGAAACTCATAAGGGAAGGAAAAAACGGATAAACTGATTGAGAGTAAAGAATGGAAACATATTTTTGAGTGTAGAGGAGAGACAACCTGTAAAGGAGTGGCCATATTAATAAATCAAAGAAATGTTTTTCAGGTGATACAAACAAAAGGGGATAAAGAAGGAAGATTATTATTTGTAAAAGGAAAAATGAATCAAAAGATGATAACATTAGCGGTAATATATGCTCCAAATGTAAATGCTAAACAATTTATTATGAATGCAAAACGTAAACTGGATTTATTTTCAGAGGGGATGGTGATATTTGCTGGGGATTTCAATGTAGAAATAACAGCTAATAACAAAGAAAAGACACAATAAGTTTAGTTGTATTGATTATATATTCATGAACAAAACAGGAAATATCCAAGTTAAAAGGGCAGAAATCAAAAGTAATTGGATATCTGATCATGCAGTTATAACGGCAGTTATAAAGATAGACCCTACTGGTAGAGAAAGAATTTGGAGATGTAACACAATTGTCTCAGTAAGTGAAGAAAATAAGGAAAAAATTCAGAAAGATATTCAGGAATTTTATGAAATAAATCAAAATGATGGAATGAGACAATCAGTTATCTGGGACACGAAGAAGGCAGTTATTAGGGGTAATCTAATTAGTATGGAGTCTTATATCAGAAAAAGTTGGGGGATGGAAAGGGAAAAAGAATAAGGGAAATAGAATCAATAAGAGAAAATTTGAGAATAACCAGAAATAAAGAATGGAATGACTTGTTAAAACTTAAACAAAGACAATTAAAGGACATAGAGGAAGAAAATTGGAATAATATGAGAATAGCAGTGAAACAGAGAATTGAAATATGGGGGAAGAAATCAGCATTACAAATGGCAAAATACCTTAAAAAAAAGAAAAGAAAAATTAATAATAAATGGTTTGAAGGATAAGGATGGGGTAATGAAATATGGTAACAGAGAAGTAGAAAATGTAATAAGAGAATTTTATGCAAAATTATATGAAAAAGAACATGTTATGTTACAAGAAATAGAGGTTAAAGAAAGGCTGAATGAGGAAGAAAGACAAATGTTAAATGCAAATATAACAAGGGATGAAATAATTAAAGTGGTAAAAGGGTTAAAACCCGGTAAAGCACCAGGCCCCAATGGATTTACAGGTGAATATTATAAAACGTATACAGTATAGAAATTCTATTACCGCATTTGGAGAAACTGTATAACAATATCCTCATAACATTAGATGTTCCACAAACATGAAAGGTGTCTGAAATTGTAACAATTCCTAAACCAGGTCGAGACTTAAAAGAACCAGGTTCCTACCGCCCAATTAGTCTGCTAAATCAAGATTATAAAATTTTTATGAAAATTTTAGCAAATTGGTTGGAAAATATATTGCCAAGGATAATTGGGAAAGACCAGTATGGTTTTATAAAAGGGAGAAGAATATATGAGCCAATTAGAAATATAGTGAATGTGCTGCACCATGCCACCAAAATTAAAAGGAAAATGGGATTACTAAAGTTAGATGTTTACAAAGCTTTTGATAAAATAAATCATGAGTATTTGTTCCAATTATGCAATAGTTTGAATATGGGGAAAGGGTTTTGTCAAATAATAAAAGAAATATACAAGGACAACATAGCCTATGTTCGAGTGAATGGAAATAGAACGGAGAAAATAGAAATAAATAATGGGACTAAGCAGGGATGCCCAGTATCCCCGATGCTTTTTGCAATGGCAATTGAAACATTGGCAAATAAAATTAGAAAAGATATACAATGGAAGGGATATCAAATAGGAAGTATGGAATTAAAATTAAATTTATTTGCAGATGATGCTATAATAGTCACAGAAACACCAATAGATATGATTAAAAGAATGATTACAATACTTCAGGAGTTTAACAACCAATCAGGGTTAAGAGTGAATATGGAAAAATCAGAAATCATTTGTTTAAATACAGGGCCTAAAGAACAAATTGAAATACGGAAGGTATCGGGTTTAAAACTGGGTAGCAAGAAAATGAAATATTTAGGAGTATGGTTATTAAAGAACCTGGGGAAAATGGTGGAATTTAATTATAATTTAATATGGAAAAAAATTCAGAAACAAATTAAGAATTGGAAAAATAAAAATTTGAGAAGATTGGCTAAATTAAGAGCTTTAAAGATGATGATTATCCCAAAAATGCTATATATTTTACAATTAATGCATGGAACCTTCCCAATAAGAAAGATAAGAGAATGGGATACTAAATTGAATGTGTGGATAGAAGGTAATAAAAGACCAAGAATGTAAAAAAAATGGCTGATAGCAACGGAGGACGAGGGAGGTTGGGGAAATCCAAACTTGGAGTATTATAGGGACGCATATCATATTGATAGGCTAATGGAATTACAATTATTAGAGGAAAAACCATGGGTAGAATTAGAGAAAGAAATTAATGATATTAAGAATCAGGAATTATTATTTAGGAAATGGAATAAGGTAGAAATAAATAGACTACAAGATCCTACTAAAGCGATAATAGAGAGTTGGATGAAATGGCAAGATAAATTGAAAATGACAAACTCTAAATTAGCAACGCTGCATGTGATAAATACAAAGAAAGAAAGTAACCTCACAAAGATAATATGGGAACTAAGGAGGAAAGGGATACAGAGAATAGAACAGTTATATGAAAGGGACGGAAGAATTAATAGAAACGAAATAGAGAGGTGCCTGGGACAACAAAACTGGTTACAAACCAATGCGATAAGTACATATTTAAGTAAAAGAGAAAACAAAGAAATATTTATGAGACAAGAAACAAGTTTAGAAAAGATATTAAGGGATAAGTGCAAGAATATAAAAGCACAAACAGGTAATATATAGAGAGAATTATTACAAGTGGAAGAACAAGTAGTAAAAGGATTGACGAGATATTGGCAGGACGAATTAGAAATTGATGAATGGGATATGGAGGGTATAATTGAAAATATTAAAAAAATTAAAAATACAAGAATAACAGAGATGAGAAGAAAAATATTACATAAATGTTATACAGCAGTACAATTAGCACGTTTTCAAACAACGAAGAAAGGAAATTGTTGGCATGGGTACAAGGAAAAAGGAGTATTTATGCATATGTTTTGGGAATGTAAGAAAGTTCAAAAATTTAATACAAATGGAAGTGAACAAAATTACAAATGGTAATTGGAAAATAACTAAGGAAGCAGCATTATTGATTAAAAATAGTGAGGTAAAAGAATAGGAAGAAATCAAAATTGCAGCTATAGAAAGTGCCCAGGCAACTATAGTGCTTGGGTGGAAAGATGACAATAAATGGACGATAAAAAATTGGTGCAAATATATGGTGGATCACATTCACTATGAAATTATGGAAATTAGACTACATAATTATAATGAAGGGAAATTAGCAGCAACAATGAGGCGGTGGGAGATGGTTAAAAATTATATAACAATTTGGTTTCAGGTTTGGATATATCTTGGCTAGTCTGGCTGGTGCTAAATGCCATCTGTAGAACATTTTTTGGATATTTTCTTTATATGGAACAGATTTCGCTATTTTAATATTTTTCCACATTAATTTCCATTGTTCTAAATATATATTATGTCCTACATTTTTAGCCCAACTAATCATGTTTCCTTTAACTATTTCCGTTTCCATTTTGTACTCCGAACCTTTTTCATGTGTGAAGCTGTATGATTAAAATAGATTGGTAAGAAGAATATATTGTGAACTGAGAACTTTAGCTACAAATTGTGAACAGTGAATGTATGATTTATTCTCTTTAATAAGAAGAACCTTGAAAAATTGGCAAAGTGTCTAAAGAATAAATTTTGAACTCTCATTGGTACTTTATTCTTGACTGTTGACACAAATGACATAAATGAACACAATTCTGAACTCTTTTTGAACTTTCCTTTTTTTGAACCCTTTCCTGTTGACTGAAAGAAGTAAGAAGAATATAAAAATAATAGTCCTGATTTGAACTGACTTAGATTGTATACTGTCAATTGAGAATTTTATCTATAAACTGTGAACTGCAAATCTATAGTTTGTTCTGTTCAATAGAAGAAACTGGAAGAAATTGGAATTTGGAACTTGGAATCCAGAAAGTGTTTAAAAAAGGTTTTTTTGAACTTTGCTTTTGGACTTTGAACTTTGAACCTCAAATTTTGACTCAAGATTGATTAAGTGATAAATTGTTTATTTTACTAAATTATTATTCATTTTGTTAAATGTGAAAACTGATAATTATATTAATTACTATTAACTACTTGGGTATTTTTATCAACTAACATACCGGTCTTACTACAAATTAGTATAAAATTTGATTAAATCTACCTAAATAAGTTATTAATTGACCAGAGTCCTTTATAAGTAGTCTAGGTAAAGTTTTCCTTGATTTTTTTCTCTGTAACTCTAAAATTTATCTCCTTTCTTCCTTTTTCTTTTTTCTTTCTTCCTTTCTTTTTCTTTCTTTTTTTCCCTAACTTTTGCCTGAAGATTTAAAGTACAATAAATAGAAGCTGTAAAGGTGTTTAGATTGAAACCTGTTAAATGTTTTTTCATGCATGGTAATTGTAGAACCATTTAGAAATCTTGAAAATATCAACAAACGTTCCTTCAGTGATAAGTAAGCAATGGAAGAAAACAACTGCACCCCCATCAACTCCTCAAACTCCCAGTGATAAGACAACAGGACAGCAGGATGCACAGACTCTTTCAACTTTGACAGCAATACAAGAAATGATGATCAGGATGCAAGAGTCGATAGACTAAAATTGTGAAACTTTGACAGGGACTAAGGAAGAAATTTTAAAAATTGATGAAAGGGTAGATCGGCTAGATGCTAGGATGGAAGCTATTCAAGACACAATTGGAGCTAATAAGCAAAAAATACAAAAAAATTGAGGAACACAACAAAAGAATAGAGACAAGGCTGCAATTTACAGAAAGTACAACTGAATCTGTAAATAAATCCCTCAAAGAGGCAATTATAAATCTGGAACTTGAGAAGGCAGCTTTCTTTTTAAGATTTCAAAATGTTGAGGAGTCAAGAGATGAAAATCTACCCCAGATTATTTTTGATTTATTAGCAATCATAACAGAGAGAACAGTGCAGGAAGTATCAGAAGTCATAGTACAGAGTTAGTACGGGCTTTGCCTGAAGAAATCGACTCCCAAGGGGAAATTCATGTTCGCTTTACAAAAAGATCTGTCAGAGATTAAATATACAACCTTGCCAAAGATAATACACTTACCTTCAGAGGAAGAGAAATAATAGTGCTGTGACAAATTCCCCAAAGAGTGAGGGGAAAAAGAAGTAAATATCATCACTTATCAACAAAATCTAACAGACACAAGATACCCTTTAGATGGCTAGTTCCGGAAGGAATGGTTATAAACTTACTGGATAAAAAATACAAAATTACCACCGAGGATGAAGCAAAGGAATTCTTTGCTCATCATATTAAAAATATAGAAGACCAAGAAAGAAAGGAAGACAGGGAGAGAGATAAAGAACATCTCGAGTTATCAAACTCTGAGGAAAATTTATTGGACAAAGAAGACAGACTGATGGAAAGCCAAGATGAAAGCAAGCAACAAGGACCTACAACCAGGGCAAGAGCAGAAGCCAAAAAAGAAAAAAACAAGAGAATTTGCTAATTGAAAATCAAGAAGATGGAATAAAACTTTTGTCAATAAACATTAGCAGATTAAACTCCCTGCAAAAAAGGAAAAAAATCACAAATTGATTAATCAAAATTTAGATATAATTTGTCTTCAAGAGACCCACATTAAAAACAACAAGCTGATGTACTATCCTTCCCTAGGTTGGGGGCTGTCTTTATGTCTCTGTCTTCAGTTAAGAAAAGAGGTGTAGCTGTATATGTAAAAAAGAAATTTAATCAAAAATTAATTTATAATGATGAAAATGGAAGAATTGTGATATTACAAATACAAAATGGCAATAAAATAATAATTGTAATATATGCTTCTTCAATTAACAATCTTCCTTTTTTCTTAACTTACATCAAAAAATACAGGAAATTTCTACAGATGATATACTTATAATTGGCGATTTCAACACAGTAAGTGATAGAAATAAAGACTATAAGAGTCCCAAAAAATATAAATGGAGGAAGGAACTGCCAGCAACATTTGATACACTGAAATCAGAATGCAAGATAAAAGATGTTTGGAGATATTTCTATCCCACAATAGGCAATATACATTCTATTCCCACCCTTTCAAATCATGGTCAAGAATAGATATGGCGTGGGCCAGTATAGGATTAATAAATGACATTACAAACATAGAAATCTTACCCAATGCATGGGCAGGTCACAACTTATTATTTATTAGATTTGTATGCCACCCCTCTCCCTGTATTCTTAAAATGGTGAGATTTAAGCAGAAAAACAAATCAAAGATGGACTTTAAACCTGACACTTACCAAAGATAAGAACTACAATGAAACCATGGTAAAAGAAATAAATTTATTATATCAGACAAATAACGATGGGAATACCTCTCTTCAAAATGTTTGGGACACAATGAAGGCATATCTTCGAGGCATAACAATTGCTTATTCATCAAAAAAGAAAAAACAAAAATAAAATACCTTAAAAACTTTAAACATTGAATTAGGAAAACTTGAGAAAGACCTCCAAAATAAACCAGAAAACAATAAAATATTACGACAATTAAATTTAGTAAAGCATAAAATAAATTTAATAACCCAAGAGGAACTCGCTTGTAAAATAAAGGAAGTAAAGCAAACATTTTTTTAATTTGGAAATAAGCCAGAAAGGTGGTTGTCCCACAAATTAGCAAAACAAAAAGCAGACAGAACAATAAATGCGTTATACGATGCAAAATGGTGAACTAAAAACAAATAATGATAAGAAACAGGTCCCCCAAGCCTTTTATGAGGAACTTTATAATGCAGGAAACCCTAATTCAGACTCGATAAACAACTATATAGCAAACCTATATTTACTAACTATATCCAAAGAAGATAGACAAATGCTAAACAATAAAATAAGTAACATAGAGTTAAGAAACACCCTAAACAAACAGAAAAATAATAAATCCCCTGGACCGGACGGTATCCCTATTGAAATTTATTAAAAAATGCACGAGGCATTTGAGCCTATACTGTTGGAACTTTATAATAACATCTTAGAAACCGGAAACCTGCCAAATTCATGGAAGGAAGCATATATCACATTAATCCCAAAGGAAGATACAGATACTCATTATATACAAAATTATAGACCCATATCCTTATTGAACTCAAACTACAAATTATTGGCTTCCATCATGGCAGAGAGATTTTTTTTTAAATTAAATAAAATCATACACCCTGAACAGAACAGCTTCCTTCCGGGATTAAATATTTCAAACAATACAAGAATCATTTTGGATATATTGGAATTTTACAACAAAAGAATAGATAAACAATTCAGGTTAATTTTTGTGAGTATTCAGAAAGCTTTTGATAGTATTTATTGGAAATTCTTTATAAACCAGCTCGAGGAAATGAAATTTGGAGATAATTTTATAAACTTAATAAAATCAATTTATTCTAAACAATCAGCTAAAATTACCTTAAATAATGAGATCATTTCTCAAATCAATATAAGGAAAGGTATCTGTCAAGGTTGCCCTTTGGCACCTCTGATATTTATCGTAGCCTTGGAAACGATAAAAATAAAAATGAGATAAAGAAGAAATCAAGGGCTTAAAAATAAGAAAGGAAGAGTTCAGGGTCCAAGCCTTTGCGGACGATATGGTTTTCATTGTGGAAGACCCCATTGAAGGAAGTAAAAATTTGATTAAGGAAAATGAAACATTTGCAGAAATAACTGGGTTAAAAATAAATAAAAATAATAATAATACATATTTGATGTATTATTATATAATACATATATAAATAATATAATATTATTTGAAAATAATAACAAAAACATGTCTCAAGTACAAAATACTGAATTAGAAAATCTATTAAAAATAAAGATAGTAAAAAAAAATCAGATATTTAGGTTTAACAATCACAGCAAACTGCAGCTCAATAAGAAAAGAAAATTACGACACTCTAGTTGAAAATATTCAAAAAGATTTCAATAGATGGTCTAAAATTTCGCTATCTCTAATGGGTAAAATTGCCACAATCAAAGGGAACACTCTTCCTAAACTATTATTCCTGTTTCAAGTCATCCCAATAAAACTTCCAAAAACCTTTTTTCACCAATTTGAACAAAAAAATTAGTAAATTTATCTGGTTAAAAAAAGAATCAAATTAAAGTTATTACAGGACCATAGAAGCAGAGGAGGTTTTGGTCTACCAAACTTCGAACTGTATTACCAAGTCGCGATTCTTAAATGGACACAAGATTGGATACTCCTAAAAAACTCAAGTCTTAACCTTGGAAGGCTTTGACCTCCAAACTGGTTGGCACACATTTTTAGGAACTGATAAATGAAAAAAACATTCATATTGGCTGAGCATCAGGGATCCTCCAAGGCTGGGCTCTCGAGAGATCTGTGAATCAGGAGCAATGAGGCCAATATGATGTGATGCGGATGACTTCTGCCCACTCCTCCAGCACCTTCTGTATCATGCTGTGGATGAGAGGGAGGGGAGAGAAGGCGTAGAGGAGCCAGGGGCTGTGTAGAGCTTTGACCCATTCTGCTCCCAGAGCTGGGAACCTAGAGGAAAATTTGGGGACCTGTGCATTGGCTGGCTAGGCAAAGAGGTCCACCAGCGGAGTGCTGAATCTGTTGCACCCCTTCCTCGTCTGACAACAGAATATATCATCAAGATAGCACTGAATCCTGATGGGCAGTGTTCTGATGGAGGCTGCAAGTACTGAGGATTTTCGTGAATGTCCTTAGAGCCGAAGAGATTCCAAAGAGCATAGTGTGGTATTTAAAATGTCATCTGGAGAACAGGAACCACAGATAATGTCTGTGGTTGGGAAGAATGGGAATGTGGAGGTAGGCCTCCTTGAGGTCTACCAATGTCAAAAAGTCCTGGTCTCTGATGCAGCCCAGCATGATTTTGAGGGACTGCATCTTGAACCGCCTGTATCTCACGTAACAGTTTAGGCACTTCAGGTTGAGGATTCCCCTCCACCACCACCTCCCCAAAAAATTTTTGAAACAAGGAAGATGAAAGAATAAAATCCTGTTCCCTCTTGGCCCTGTGGTACTCGCTCTATAGCATGAATGTCCAGCAAATGCTAGATCTCTTGTACCATGAGCAGGTGCCTCTGCTGGTTCCTGGGCATTGAAGGAACTGGCTGTGTGGGAGAGGGGTGCATAGAAATTCCAACCTGAGGCATAGTCTGATGGTCTGCAGAACCCAGGTGTCCAATGGGAATACGAATGGGAATGGGAAGCATGACCATCATTTATCTGGCCCTCGACAGTCATGGAAACTGCTTTGGTCGCACTGATGGATGATCTGTGGCAGGCCCGGAACCAGGGTTTATCGTCTGTCCTGATGCTCCTTGACTTCTCAGCAGCTTTCAATACCATCGACCATTGTATCCTTCTGCGCTGACTGGAGGGGTTGGGAGTGGAAGGCACCATTCTACAGTGGTTCTCCTCCTCCGGTCAGTTGCAGTCAGTGTTAGTGGGGGGTCAGAGGTCGACTCCCAGCTCCCTAACTTGTGGGGTACTTCAGGGGTCGGTTCTCTCCCCCCTGCTATTTAATATCTACATGAAACCGCTGGCTGAGATCATCCAAGGGCATGGGGTGAGTTACCACCAGTATACTGATAATACTCAGCTATACATCTCCACCCCGTGTCCACTCAGTGAAGCAATGGAAGTAATGTGCTGATGTCTGGAGACTGTCAGGTTCTCGATGTGTGCCAAAAGTCTCAAGCTCAATCCAGACAAGATGGAGTGGCTGTGGGTAATGCCTCCCAAGGACACGTCCATCTCTCCGTCCATTAGTCTGGGGGGAAATTGATGGCCCCTCAGAGACGGTCCGCAACTTGGGCCTGCTCAATCCACAGCTGACTTTAGAATACCATCTTTTGGCTGTGGCTAGGGGGGCGTTTGCCCAGGTTCGCCTGGTGCACCAGTTGCGGCCCTATTTGGACGGAGTCTTTGCTCATGGTCACTCATGCCCTTATCCCCTCAAAATTCGACTACTGCAATGCTCTCTACATGGGGCTACCTTTAAAGAGTGTTCAGAAACTTCAAATCGTCCAAAATGCAGCCACACAAGTGGTTATGGGCCTTCCAAGGCATACCCGTATTTCACCATCACTTTGTGGATTGCATTGGCTGCCGATTAGTTTCCAAACGCAATTCAAAGTGTTGGCTATGACCAACAAAGCCCTACATGGCATCGGGCCAGATTACCTCCGAGACTGCGTTCTGCCACACAAATCCCAGCGCCCGGTCTCAGGTCCCACAGAGTCGACCTCCTTGTTTGGTGGGGCCTAGAGGAAGAGCCTTCTCTGTGGGGGCCCCAGCCCTCTGGAATCAGCTTCCCCCAGAGATTCGCACTGCCCCCACCCTCCTTGCCTTCCGTAAAAGTTTAAAGACCTATTTAAGCTGCCAGGCCTGGGGCCTTTAGATCCTAGCCTCCTGACCAATGAGTGTCTTAGTATGTTTTGTGGAGTGAATGGTGATGAATATTTTAAAACTATATTGGAGTTTTTAAAGTTACATTAATTGGATTTTTAGATGTATTTGCTATGTTCTTCTGATATGTTGTGAGCCGCCCCAAGTCCTTGGAGAGGGGCGGCATACAAATCCAATCAATCAATTAATTAATTAAATTTCTGTGCCGCCCTATTTTTCAGACTCAGGATTGCTCACAAGAAATAATACATAATATATAGAAATCTAAATTTAAAAAACATACTAAAACCCCAATTTCTTTTAAAAAAACCAGTCACCTCATATTCAGGCAATCAAACATGAATTCATCTATTGGCCGGAGCTAGATGTTGGTCTTAGCGGCTCCAAGTCTTTCGGCAAAGATAGGTCTTTAGAGGGTAGGGGCAGTGCGAATCTCTGGAGGAAGTTGGTTCCAAAGGGCTGGGGCTGCCACAGGGAAGGCTCTTCCCCTAGGTCCCTCACGGAGTGCTGGCCTATGGCCTCTATTCTGAAAGGAGGACCCCTCCCGGTGAGAATTGGAAGACTGGGGAAAAGGCTGACAGTATTGTCAACAATAGCTACCCATGTCCTGAGAGGGAGAAAAATAGGGGACAGATCTGCAATCCACTGAATAATTGGAAGGACAATCCTTACAATTGTCCTTTGTCTCCATAAGAAATGGCTCTAACACCTCCCCAAAGAGGCTTGATCTTTTAAAGGTAGCCAATGCCAATCTCCATTTGGAGTGGAGATTGGCCTGCCATGGACTGAGTCGTAATAAGTGATGAAAGGTAATATTGGCCTCCAGAGCGCTGGAGGCAAATTTTGCCACATTTAGATTGGCCTCTGTCAAGTATTCAATGACTGCAAGGATCTTAGTAATGTCAAAACGGAGCCCACATTCCTCATATGGAAGGCTTTCTTGCAATTAGTGCAGCCAAATAAGAGTAGAACGACTAAAGAACAAAGCAGCCATAGCTATTTTAATGGCCCGGGCAGCTGACGTGGGCTTTGTTGAATGCTGCAGATAATTCCTGTCCTTCTCCTCCTCTCCTCTGACTGATGCCTCTCTCAATGGGTGAAAGTTGGAAAGTGAAAGCAGATAGATTAGTTAAACAATTCCATGGCAAATACCCAGGTAAGCCAAAGGGTCCCACTGGGGGAGGGAGTGATCTCTCTGTCTCTCCACTGCAGGATACTCTTTTTTCTAGAGGGGAGGCCGCCTGTTGAGCTGGTGCAGAAGTTGGGAGAAAAATTAACAGCTCACCACACTATCAGTAGAAGGCCTGATGTTTATGGAAATTTGGGAGGGGTGATTTTCATGAGGGAGCAGATGCAGCCATAAAGCTTTTTCAAGGTTAATATGTGAATTCAAAGGCTGGCCTGACATTCAAGGCCATCCTTTGTCCACCACCTGGGTAGAAGCAGAAGGAGGAGTTGCCATGCTTTCACAACCTGAATGGGCAACGTGATAAGTTTGGAGGGGGTGAGGAATGTGAACTTTCAACTGGATTTCCATTTCAACTGGATTTCCATTTACCACTTTGGAAGTGTTAGATTTGGGTTTCCCACTGTAGATGCCAGAATGGCTCTGGCAATAAATTGGAACTTTGAGGAATACTTTGATTTGGACTCTGACTTAAGTTTGGATGCTATCCGGAACCCTGACACTATGGTTTGGAGGAGACCTGGTGTCCTTGTCTTTGCTTTGCTAAAGCACAAATAGGGCATTTGAAAACATAGCTTTCAATGTCTTTTTTGAGGGAAGGCAACCAAAATTGCCTTTTTATGATGTGTAGGGTTTTGATAAACCCAAAGTATCCCACCAGTTTCAAGTCATAGTAAGTCTTTGACTGGTGGGTTAATATAACTTGCCTGTCAGATGTGCCTCCATTCAGAATTCAAGAAAGAAAAACATTGCCCCACACCCAAGCCAGTCCATCCTGAATAGAACAAACACTTTTATGGCTGTTAAACCAGTTGTCATTATTAAATGCAGCATTATTAATAAGCAGCTGCTGCAGTATCATCCACTGGCATCTTTTCCTTTTGTGCTGTCAATAAGAAAATTACAATTAAAAAAAAATATATCTGGCATAAAAACAAAAAAGGACAAGTAATAAACTTCAAAAGCCATTATAAAAGCATATGCAAACAAATAAAAGCAGAATGTCTCAACTACCACAGCATACAAGAAGAAAACCTTCTACGCACCAAATCCAATCGTGCCTTCTACAACTTTGTCAACAACAAACTCAAGGATTCTAGACCTATCCCTCCTCTCAAAGGACCCAACAACAAAGAATACCACGATGATTCATCTAAAGCTAACCTTCTCAATTCATTCTTTGGCTCTGTCTTTGTCAACAGCAACGGCTCATCCCCCAAATTCATCACTCGCACCTCAAACACTCTCAATGACCTAACCCAAATAGACTTCACTGAAGACCGAGTCAAAAAAGCATTACATGACCTTAAACCTTCCCTATCAGTCAGTCCAGATGGTCTATGTACATACTTCCTAAAAAAGCTCTCTTCTGCTATCGCTAGACCACTAAGCATAATTTTTGAAAAATCCTTCAGTACCAGCACACTTCCTAAGATATGGTCAAAAGCAATGGTGCATCCCATGTAAAGTTATGGAATCAATTATAAACCAATCAATTACTCTCCACCTAGAAACTAATAATCTGCTCTCTAACAAACAATTTGGATTCAGAAAAAAAACTATCCTGCAATCTACAGCTCCTTCACTGCAAAAACATATGGACAACTCATCTTGATCAAGGGAAATCTATAGATGCAATTTATATTGACTTCTCCAAAGCCTTTGATTCAGTGGTCCATGACAAACTACTTCAAAAACTCAAATCCTATGGCATCTCAGTATCCCTCCACAGCTGGATTACTGCATTTTTGTCTAACAGGCAACAAGTGGTCAAAATAGGAAGCTCCATATCCACACCCATCCCTGTTAAAAGCAGTGTCCCCCATGGTAGCGTACTGGGACCTCGGACCTACACTCTTCATTCTCTACATCAACGACCTTTGCGACCTCATCACAAACAACTGTGTTCTTTTTGCAGACAATGTAAAACTTTTCAACACCACTGATAACACAACTACCCTACAAAAAGACCTAGACTCAGTTTCTGACTGGTCCAACACATGGCAACTCCAAATTTCAACCAGCAAATGCTCTGTCCTACACATCGGCAAAAAGAATCAGAACTTTAAATACAAACTTAATAAAAAAATAATCACAGATAATCCCCACTCGGTCAAGGACCTCCGGATACTAATATCTAAAGATCTAAATGCCAAAGCCCACTGCAACCACATCGCTAAGAAGGCCTCAAGATTTGTTAATCTAATCCTACGTAGTTTCTGCTCTGGAAATCTCACACTGCTTACCAGAGCTTACAAAACTTTTGCCAGACCCATCCTCGAATACAGCTCATCTTCTTGGAATCCATATCACATCTCAGACATTAACACCCTTGAAAATGTTCAAAGATACTTCACAAGAGCCCTTCATTCCTTCACTTGAAACAGAATACCCTACGAGACTAGACTTACAATCCTGGGTCTTGAAAGCTTAGAACTACGACGCCTTAAACATGATCTAAGTATTGCTCACAAGATCATATGTTGCAATGTCCTGCCTGTCAAAGACTACTTCAGCTTCAACCACAACAACACAAGAGCACACAACAGATTCAAGCTTATCATTAACCGCTCCAAACTAGACTGTAAAAAATATGACTTTAGTAATCGGGTTGTTGAAGCGTGGAACTCATTACCGGACTCTGTAGTATCATCCTCTAACCCCCAACATTTTACCCTTAGACTACCCACGGTTGACCTCTCCAGATTCCTAAGAGGTCAGTAAGGGGCGTACATAAGCGCACTAGAGTGCCTTCCGTCCCCTGTCCTATAGTCTCTCCTATATCTCATATTTCTGCTCTACTATATCCTCTATAACCTCCATTGTGTATTATTGTGTATTGGACTAAATAAATGAATGAATGAATGAATGAATGAATGGTCAGTTGGGTGGCCAGTTGGTGTAATGGAAACATAGGTTTTACTACTACTGATTTAGAGATGATCCTCAACAAAGCATCAGCAAGCAAATTTACCCACCTGGCAAGTAGCATAGAGTAAAGTTGAATCACTGAAAGTATGGGGTCCATCATGCCTGCTTAGGAGAGAGTTTTCAATGGGTTTTTAGAGTTTCCAGGGTTTTGTGATCAGTTAATACCTTGAAAGGGATTTTACTTCCCTCTAAGAAATGACTCCAGAAGAAGAGGACCCACCTAATGGCACAAGCCTCTTGCTCCCCCTGCATTGTTAAGTTTTGGTTGGCTTTTTGGACATGTAAGGACACATTTGTAACTGGCCTTGCCCATTTTTTCCATCAGCACAGGCCCTACAACTACATCATTTGTGTCTGCCTGAATGTCAGTTCCATTCAGATTGTCAGGATTTGGGTGCTTGGGCATTGGTTCAGGGGGAAAATGAGTTTTTCAAGTACCACTAGGCACCCCATAGTCCATTTCAGTGATTATATGGGTTTAGGCTTGTCCCTGCCCTTTGTTTTCAACAAGTTCATAATGAGAAGTGCTATCTACACACAAAAAGGGATAAACTGTAGAAATTGGTGGACCTTAGGAAGCTTTATAGATGCTTCCTAGTGCATGGTGATGCCTATTCCAGCACTGTTCCTACTTTTTCTGTATCCTGTATCCATGGGAGATTCAATACCCCAGATAGTCAACCTTGTCTTGGTGGAACTCACATTTAAACAATTTGGCATACAATTTAGCACCCTGGAGCTTCTGTAGGACAGGTTTGACCAGTTTCACATGCAGTGGTCCCTCTACTTAAGAACTTAATTCATTCCGTGACCAGGTTCTTAAGTAGAAACGTTCTTAAGTAGAAGCAATTTTTCCCATAGGAATCAATGTAAAAGCAAATAATGTGTGCAAACCCATTAGGAAAGAAATAAAAGCTTGAAATTTGGGTGGGAGGAGGAGGAGGAGGAGGACAGTCGCTACCGAAGGAAGAGGTGAGGTGAGGGGAATAAAAAAATTCAAAACTTTAAGGCTTAAAAAAAAGAAGAAGAACTCTGAGGCAGCGAGGAGGAGCACGTGCCTCCAATACACCCGGCACGAGGCTGCCTCCCATACACTGCCTTCCATATACTGGTTGCTGCTGCTGCTACCTGCTGCCTCTTCCTTCCCATACTGAATGGCTCCCCTCTCCTCTCGCTTTGTAGTCGGCGCCTTTCCTTCGCTGTGGTGACTCCTTGGCTGTCCAGACCGAAGGGAGCATTTCTTTTCTCTGGGCGCTAGCAGAGGTTCATTCCCTGCCCAAGTGCCCAGAGAAAGGAAAATGCTTCGTTCACTCTGGACGGCCAAACCTCCTTAAGCGTCACCAAAAGACTCCTGTGGCAGCCCAGATGGCCAGGATTAAAGGGGGAATGGCAGGAAACTGGCTGGGCCTTCGTGCCGCTCTCAAATTTCCCTGGAAATTTTTCTGGGCTCGGGTTCTTAAGTAGAAAATGATTCTTAAGTAGAGGCAAAAGGCAAAAAGATCTTAAATACCCGGTTCTTATTTAGAAAAGTTCTTAGATAGAGACATTCTTAAGTAGAGGTACCACTATACTTGCTTTTTGTTTCTGTGTCAGATATACCTACAACCCTTTGTACAGGTGTTCATGCAGGACCTCATTTATCAACTGCATGAATATTGTAGGTGCCCCCTGTAACCCAAACAGAAACACTCCACACTGAAGTACATAGCAGCACTGGGCTAGTAAAAATGAGATAAAATTACCCAGGTAATTCCCAGAGTTCCTGGAAGTTGGGTGTAATGGCTCACCAGTAGCCCATAGCGGATCCCATTTGAGAGAAGATTGACTTGGTGATGCACCTGAGTCAGGCAGTGAGGAGGCTGGAAAGGACTCAGTGCCAGAAGCAGAGGTTCAGCCAGGGCCTTAGGAACCTCCAGCACCTCATTGTAGTGATGAGGAAGAAGAGGCTTCTCCTCTTCTTAATGTACAAACATATTGCTGCCAAAAGGCAGGAGTGGTTACTCCAGAGGGGATCTCTTTGGGAATAAGACTTGGGGCTAATATAAATGACCTTTGTGATCGTATTACAAGCAACTGTGTTCTCTTTGCTGACAATGTAAAACTTTTCAACACCACCAATAACACAGCTACTCTCCAAAAACACATTGACATTGTGTCTGAATGGTTAAACATCTGGCAACTCGGAAATCTCAACCAAAAAATTGACAAAAAGAATCAGAACACCAAATACAAGCTGAATAAACAAGACCTTACAGACAACCCTAACTCTGTAAAAGAATACTTGGAATACTCATATCAAATAACCTAAGTGCCAAAGCTCACTGCAACAACATTGCCACAAAGGCTTCAGGAGTTGTTAATCTAATCCTATGTAGTTTCTACTCTGGTAATCTCACACTACTAACCAGAGCATACAAAACTTTCCCCAGACCAATCCTTGAATACAGCTCATCTGTCTGGAACCCACACCGCATTTTGGACATAAACACTCTAGAAAATGTCCAGAGATACTTTACTAGAATAGCCCTGCACTCTTCTACTCACAACAAAATACCCTCTGCAACTAGACTTACAATCCTAGGTTTAGAAAGCTTAGAACTATGTTGCCTTAAACATGACCTAAACATAGCCCATAAAATCATCTGCTACAATGTCCTTTCTGTCAGTGACTACTTCAGTTTAAACCACAACAGCACAGAGCACACAACAGATACAAACTTAAAGTAAACTGCTCCAAACTCAACTGCAGGAAATACGACTTTAGTAACCAAGTAGTTAATGCATGGAACTCATTACCTGACTCTGTAGTATCATCACCTAACCTCCAAACTTTATCCTTAGACTATCCACTGTTGACTTTTCTCGATTCCTAAAAGGTCAGTAAGGGGCATGCATAAGTGCACCAGTGTGCCTTCCATCCCCTGTCCTAATGTTTCTCTTTTACTTAAGGAAAGCCGAACAGTTTTATTTATTATTATTATTAGAGTTGAAAGGGACCTTGCAGGCCATCGAGTCCAACCCCCTGCCCAAGCAGGAAATCCTAAGCCTCCACAGCCAAATGGCAGTCCAATCTCCTCTTGAAAACGTCCAGAGTTGGGGAGTTCACAACCTCCGCTGGCAGGTCATTCCACTGTTTGATCGCTCTGACCGTCAGGAAGTTCTTATCTCCAGGTTGAATCTCTCCTTGGTCAGCTTCCAACCGTTGTTCCTCGTCCGGCCCTCTGGTGCTCTGGAAAACAGTGTGACCCCCTTCTCTCTGTGGCAACCCCTCAAGTATCTGTAGACTGCTATCATGTCCCTCCAGCCCCTTCTTTTCTCTAGGCTATCCATGCCCAGTTCCAGCAATCTCTCTTCGTATGTCTTATGTCTTGGTTTCTAGTCCTAGTCCAGTTGAATCTCTGCAGGAAACAATGTTTGGAATTCGTGTGGTTCGGTGTCTGGAAAATCTCTACTTTGTTTATCAGATTTGGTCTATTATTTGAAGACAATTCCTGGGCATTTTGTTGTGAGCCATGGAAGACTAATTACTCTTCAGTGATTTAAGACTTTCTGAACTTATGCCAACTGTTGATGATGACTAAACAGTGTGTGTGTGTGTGAGAGAGAGAGACCTCCACTAAGACAGTTATTAATAGTTGGTTCTTGATTAAAAATAGATTCGAACAAACTGTGTGTTTTGCTACATTCTTAGTTGGGGCAGAACATTGGAAGGTATATACATGTAACATAAGATAATTTGAGACTAACTACACTATATATCATGCAATTTAAAAACTTCAAACACATCTGTTGGGAAAATGAACTGGATGCTTTAAAAAGAAAACTTTAAGGTAAGTAAAACAGCTTTC
This sequence comes from Erythrolamprus reginae, assembly GCF_031021105.1. Classification (NCBI taxonomy): domain Eukaryota; kingdom Metazoa; phylum Chordata; class Lepidosauria; order Squamata; family Dipsadidae; genus Erythrolamprus; species Erythrolamprus reginae. The sequence goes on along the minus strand of NC_091951.1, from coordinate 216,331,441 downwards.
CGCAGATTCTTTCTCAGCTTTCCTCAAATATCCTTAGCCTCCTTGCATATTATAATCTTTACAAGTCCATAAAGCAAAGGAAAGTTGTAGCAAGCATAGTTTCATTTAGGTATCAAGTTGCCATTCCCAATTGTGGTCATGAAACAAGGCTTAACTGTATAATCCCTTGGGGGGGGGGTTCAAATGAAGGAAGTTTTCAGTGTATTGCTGGCTGCAAAAATGAAATTGAGACACTTTTAAAAATATTTTAAATGTGAAGGAAGGGGGCTTCATCCAAACTCTTGATTCAGCCCACTTCCCTCACATTTTAAATAGTTTTTAAAGTCTCTCAATTTCATGTTTGCAGCCAGCAATACACTGAAAACTTCCTTCATTTGAACTCCCCCCCCCAAGGGATTATACAGTTAAGCCTTGTTTCATGACCACAATTGGGAATGGCAAATTGATATATAAATGAAACTATGCTTGCTACAACTTTCCATTGCTTTATGGACTTGTAAAGATTATAATACCGTGTTTCCCCGAAAGTAAGACAGTGTCTTACTTTCTTTTTATCCCCAAAAGCCCCACTATGTCTTACTTTCGGGGTATGTCTTATATTGGAAAAAAATTGAAAGGGTCGCGTTCCTGAAGGCGGCATCTCCCCAGAGTCCAGAAGGGCAGCCGCGGGACAGGAGCCTCATGAGCCCTTTTCCAAGTTCAACCTCAGGGCTCCAGGGCAGCCTCCTCAAGGGCGACAGCCGCCCTCGTTCTCCTCCTCTTCCTCCTCCTCCATCACCGCCGCCACGCTGCGCTGCTCACCCAGAGCGAGGGGAGGAGGATCTGAAGAGAGCGCCAATGGGAAGGAAGCGCCCCGACCTCGTCTCGGGCGACAAGGGGTGGAAAGGGGGGGGGCTTTCAAGGGCTCCGAGAGCCTGTCCCCTGCTTCTCCCCCAGGAGGGACTGTTATTTCCCTCAAAAGCCCCGTGGAAGTGAAGGCGACAAGCGGTTTCAAGGCTCCCTCACTTATCTCGCACCCCCCCAACACCATCACCACAGTCCCTTCTCTTCCCCTCTTCGAGACACGGGCAAAGGATGGGTGGGGACTTTCCTACCTCTGGCCGGGCGGCTTCCCTTGCAGGGCCGTTTCTGAGGAGCCCGCCGGGTTCATAATGGTGGCAACCCGCGGCCACCAAGGCAGGGCCCTCGCCCACCTCGACTGCCGTGGAGAGGCTGCGCCGTGACCCCTCGACGCCGCCTCTTTCCTCCCTGCGGCTAACTCGGCTACGCCGGCAAGTTTCACTGGCTCTCGAGGAGGCGAAAGCGAAGGCAGGAGCAGGTCGCTCGCTGCAGCAAGCCCCGCCGTCTCCGGCCGACAGCTCCCTCTAACGAGCTGAAGCTTAGCAGTCTGGCTTCGTCCTTCCATCAGCCAAACTCCCCGGCGGGCTGGGCCTCAGCAGGCCGCCTCCCTCACAGCTCCCCTCCCCAGTCCCGGAAGAAGGCAGAGAAAGCGCGCCCTTCTTCCCGCTTAAAAAAGGAAGGCAGCTAGATGAGAGGGAGGCGGCAATACCCCCGTGTTTCCCCGAAAGTAAGACATATGTCTTACTTTCGGGGTACGGCTTATATTAGCCGACCCCCCTGAAACCCCCGATACGTCTTACAATCGGGGGTGTCTTACTATCGGGGAAACAGGGTAGCAAGGATTTGTTGAAAATTTAACTTTTTCATCAGTATTGTAATTGCAGATAGTTGCTACAAAAGGATTACCTGTGTACATATTTTACTCTGTAAATATGTCATTATAAGTATGGTGAGTGAGTTAGTGAGTGAGTGAGTGAATGAATGAATGTATGAATGAATGAATAGTGTTCCTTTCCCATCCCCACAGGTACCACCCACATTACTGGATACACAATTTTCTGAATTTACACCAGACATAACGCCCATTATCTTGGCTGCCCATACAAACAATTATGAAATTATAAAACTTTTAGTTCAGAAAGGTGTGTCTGTTCCCAGACCACATGAAGTTCGCTGTAACTGTGTGGAATGTGTCTCCAGTTCTGATGTGGATAGCCTTCGCCATTCCCGATCCAGACTAAATATCTACAAGGCTCTTGCAAGCCCATCTTTAATTGCTTTATCAAGTGAGGACCCATTTCTTACAGCATTCCAATTAAGTTGGGAACTTCAAGAACTGAGCAAAGTGGAAAATGAGTTTAAATCTGAATATGAAGAATTGTCGCAACAGTGCAAGCAGTTTGCAAAAGATTTATTGGATCAGACTCGAAGTTCAAGAGAGTTGGAAATTATTCTTAATTACAGAGATGATAACAGTCTACTAGAAGAGCAGAGTGAAAATGATTTGGCAAGATTAAAACTGGCTATAAAATACCGTCAAAAAGAGGTAGGTATACAGATAAAATGTTAGTGGATTTTATTACAATAATGAGTGAGATAACATGCTTCCTAAATAAGACCAAATGCAGCTGAGATCCTCTATTCTTCATGATTTCATTATCTTTCACTTTTAAATTAACATTGTAAGTTTTAGATTCTAGTGGGCATTGAAATATTGAAAAAGTTGTTGTGAGGAAAACAGGAGAAAGGTGTGTAGGATATGTTTCCTGCCTTGAGTTAGACCCACATGAATACCTTTACCTTTCACTTTCTATGACTACATAACTATATAACTATAACTATAAGCAAAAAAGTTCATCTTAGATGAGGATAAGTATAATAAATATGAGCTATACCAGAGAACAATTTTTTTTGTCTTTAATTTTAATACCTAATGATTGTGTACTTTAATGTACAAGGAATTTCATCTAGTAAAAATACAGTTAAATCTCTTTAATTTCTTTTTGCATGTTAACATTTTGTAAATAAGAATTTACTAAATAAAAGAGCTTTTATTATTTCTTTTATTTCATGTTAGTTTGTTGCCCAACCAAACTGTCAACAGCTACTTGCCTCTCGTTGGTATGATGAGTTTCCAGGCTGGAGGAGACACCACTGGGCTGTGAAGATGCTGACTTGCATCATTGTTGGATTCCTTTTTCCTGCATTCTCTGTCTGCTACTTGATAGCTCCCAAGAGCCGATTGGGACTGTTCATCAGGAAGCCATTCATCAAATTCATCTGCCACACTGCCTCCTATTTGACTTTCTTGTTTCTTCTTCTACTTGCCTCTCAGCATATTGACAGGTCAGATCTGAATATGCAAGGGCCGCCACCAACCATCGTTGAATGGATGATCTTACCATGGGTCTTGGGTAAATATAAAGTAATATAAAGTAAAATATAAATATTTATAAATATAAAGTATAAAGGTAAAGCAAATGTATAGTACTTGATTTAGTTATTTAATATTTGTATTTGGAGTAACTGACTCACACAAGAGAAAGCTGATGCACATCATTGGAATATATCAAATTTTAATTACATGCCAGCATTAGTTCAACAATACACTTGTAGCCATTCAGGACAATAACATTAAATTCAAATCAAAATTATTTTTAAAGAGCTAGCAGAAACTGGTGTAACTCAATCATTTTCTTATTCCTATCCCAGTGTAATATTTATATCCAAAACATGCTGAATACCAATTAAGAGTTATAATGACAAACAAATGTATTCAGTCAAGTGTTTTCTTTTGTTAATGATAGTTTCAGCAATCAGTTCAAAATTGTAATTGTTAATCCTTAACAATTTCATAACTTTATTATATATTTTAGAACTGGGTATATATGTGTGTCTGTGTGTGTGACATGTTTTTGCTGAATTTGAAAATTAAGGGAGACTAGGATAGATCTATTTCGGCCTTATTCTGGCCTCATCAGCTAGCCATACCCTCACTGGGACTTAAACTTGCAACCTTGGCCTTGTAATGCAGAGAATTAACCTCTAGGCTACAGTATCCAATCCCTTCGGCTCTGTACCAGGGAGGGGTTGCATGTGTTTTGTGTCAAATCACCCTGGTATATTGAAGGAACATCACAGCTCCTTTTTTGCCTCTTGACCCAAACCAGGGTCATTTCCAAGGCAGTTAATTTATTCATAGCCGACAAACTATATTCTGTATGTGTCACATGTTTTTATGCTACATATAAATAAATAAATAATATTCTCTATTCTTTATTCCCAAGTGCTTGGGAGGAAAAAACCAGCCACATTGGAGAGAATGGGAACTGAAATAATTAGTGCCTCTTGGAATGGAATCTTTCTTTGTGTATTATATTTATAGGTCATCCATTTCACTGTTGGAGCAACTCCAGACAAGTTACAAGCTGTTTTTAGAAGAATAGACAACTTTTTTTCCTTTTAATGTCCTTTCTTCCTTGAAAAATGAACATGCTGTTTCATTAAGTTTTCCCAATCCCTTATTCTGCTCGCACTGCAGCTTTAATTTTTGAACCTGGGGCCTGTGGCAGGTTTTTTTAAAATGAAAAATAAAAAAATAAAAACATACAAATTCAAATAGGTGAGAAGGACTTCTGCCCTCAAACTGATAGCAAAAAGGTTGGACGTATCTTCATTTAAATTTAATGTTATACCAGTTGTAATTCATTTTTTTTTACTACTCGTTCTGTGGGCATGGTTGGGTGGTCATGTGACTGGGTGGCATGACTAGGTTGTCATGTGACTAGGTGGGCATGGCTGGGTAGGCATGGTTGGTCATGTGGCTGGTGCACGTGGCTGGTTATCATGTGACTGGGTGGGTGTTGCCAACTCAAGGGAGCTTCTTTGCCTTAATATTTTTTAAAAATATTTTAAAAGATGTGTGTAAATGCTATCTACAACAGGAATTGACTTTAGATATTTCTAAGATACCCTACCCTTCATGCAATCCATTTCCAAAATCTGAAATGAAATATCTGCAGCTCACTTGATAGATTAATCTCCAGAGTTTTCCATCAATGCTGCCATATTCTTGGTGTCAAGCCAGTGCAGAAGTTGGTGATAAATCAACAGCTTGCCACACTATCTGTAGAAGGCCCGATGTTTATGGAAACTAGGGAGTGGTGATTTTATAAGGGAACAGATGGAAACTTGGGAGGGGTGGATTCATGAGAGAGCAGATGCAGCCACAAAGCTGCATCTGAAGTTCAAGGCCATTATACATCTACCACTTGGGCAGCAATGTTCCCTCTAATTTCTTTTCGGTGTGGGCAGAAAAGTATAGTGTCTGAGCAGCCTTCAGGATTGGGTGACAGAAGTTTAAATAAATACATACATAGATACATAGATATATACATACACATATACATACATACATACATACATACATACATACATACATACATACATACATAAATACATCAATTTTCATGCCTGAGCCCCTGATTCTTTTTCACAGATGTTACCCAAGACAACATTGCATAATTATTTGGGGCTCGGTGCTGGGACAGAATAAGATCCCTTCCCACTAAGTTATTCTGTTATTCTGGTTGCCTAATTATTGACATCACTAGCATACAAAGATTCCAATTGAAATTAGCATGATCAATAATTTAAAGAACAGAAGACTACAAATAGGCATACTTAGATTAGCCGATGTGCAAGGGAAGAAATGAGTGGAAATAATAGATTTTAAAAATATATTTGCTCCCAACTAGTATATCACATTCACAGAAGGCTTCATTCTAACAGAAGGCTACAATTGTTTGCATGTTTCTTTGGCTTATAAATGCCAACTAGCAGTGGAATATACTAAGTATCTTGTTAAATATTGGTCTAGTCACTAAAGTATCATACATTTGCTGACTCCTCCAGTTCAAATTTGGAAATGTAAATTAGCATATTACTTAACGTTCAATTTTATAAGAGCTCTATTTTAAGAGAACTGTCTGAGACAGCTTATCAACAATTTTGTTCAGGAAACTATATTTACTGTCCAAAAGCAATATCAGTAAATCTGACTAAGCCCAACATTTATTACAAAAGCAAGTATCTCAATATATCTTTTTTGTGACAGTTTCCATCATTTTCCATAGGGGGGGGGGGGGGGAGTTTCTTACTGTTTTGAGCCTGGAAGTGAAATCTGTGGCATCTCACTATGATACTATGTGTAAGGCCACACTTGGAATACTGCATTCAGTTTTGATCACCACGATGCAAAAAGAATGTTGAGATTCTAGAAAAAGTGCAGAGAAGAGTGCCTGAAAGTGATCCCTTGTTCCAGCCCCATGACCTCAACCTGGGGTACTGGTGATGAGTGTAATCTGGGCCCTGGGCTCAAGCTGCTGCTACTCAATGCCAGGTCAGTGTTTAATAAAGCTCTCCTCATCCAGGACTTGATCCTGGAGAAGGAGGTCGACAGGGTATGTGTGACTGAAACCTGGCTGGGCCCAGAGGGAGAAGTTCCTCTCTCTGAAATTTGCCCAGCCGGGTTTCAGGTATGGCATCAGCCTCGACCCCAGGGAAGTGGGGGGGAGGAGTGGCTATTATAGCCAAGGAGACTTTTTACCTACGTAGACTCATTGCTACTGAGATTGCAGGTTGTGAGTCCCTTCTTATGAAGTTGGACTTAGGGGTTCAGGTGGGCTTGTTGCTCACGTACCTGCCTCCCAGCTGCATGTTAACAGCCCTGCCTGTGCTGCTTGAGGAGGTAGCCGGGTTGGCGGTGGGGTTCCCCAGACTCATTATCTTGGGGGACTTTAATCCTCTGGGTTGGCACAGGAGTTAATGGCCACCATGACAGCCATGGACCTGACTCAAGTAGTTCAGGGTCTGACTCATGAGAGGGGGCACGCACCCAACATGATATTTCTCTCAGAGCAATTGAGTAATGGTCTGAGACTAAGGGGCTTAGATGTTCTGCCTTTGTCATGGTCAGACCATTTTCTACTACGGCTTGAAATGGAGGCTCCAATCCTCCCCTGCAGGGAGGCGGAACCAACTAGGTGGTTCCGCCCCAGACACCTGATGGACCCAGAGGGCTTTCAGAGGGCGCTTGGGGTTTTGCCAGATTCATTTGTGCACAGTTCGGCAGAGCCTCTTCCTGTGGCCTGGAACAAGGCTGCGATGGAGGCTCTTGACCGGATTGCACCATTGTGACCTCTCTGCGGCACTAGTCCACGGTGCACTCCGAGGAACTCCAGGTGTTGAAATGCCAGAAGAGACGTCTGGAGAAGCGGTGGAGGAAAAATAAGTCTGAGTCTGATCAAACACTTGTAAGAGCTTATATTAAGACTTACAAAGTGGCGCTCAATGTGGCAAGATGCGCGTATCATGCCGCCTTGAATGCATCAGCGGAATCCCACCTGGCCGCTCTGTTCAGGGTGACTCGCTCCCTTCTCAATTAGAGGGCAGTAGGAGAACACTTGCAGACCAGTGCCGAGGATTTTAACTCATTTTTCGCTGATAAAGTCGCTCAGATTCAGATGGACTTTGACTCCAATTGGATTATTATTATTATTATTATTATTATTATTATTATTATTATTATTTTATTATTGTGTCAATACAACACAGAAAACGAGATCACTATGCTGGATTTCATATTTCATCACCAGTTGGGCGCTTCCCAAGCACCTAAGACTGAGTGATGTAGCGGCAAATTATGCTTGCTGATCCCAGTAAAGTGGCCTATTGCAATTGACAGGTGGAGATTTTGTCAATTCCGATGGTTTTCAAATGTCCGCTGAGATCCTTTGGCACTGTGCCCAGCGTGCCAATTACCACTGGGACCACTTTCACTGGCTTATGCCAGAGTCGTTGCAGCTCAGTTTTTAGATCTTCGTATTTCACTCATTTCTCTAGCTGCTTCTCCTCAATTCTGCTGTCCCCTGGGATTGCGATGTCGATAATCCATACTTTCTTTTTCTCCACAGTCAGGATGTCTGGTGTGTCATGCTTCAGAATTCGGTCAGTCTGAAGTCGGAAGTCCCACAGTAGTTTTGCTTGCTCATTTTCGACCACTTTTTTGGGCTTATGATCCTACCAGTTCTTTGCCACTGGCAAATAGTAGTTCCGGCACAAGTTCCAGTGGATCATCTGTGCCACAGCATCATGCCTATGCTTGTAGTCAGTGTGTGATCTTTTTGCAGCAGCTGAGTATGTGATCGATTGTTTCATCTGTTTCTTTACAGAGTCTGCACTTTTGATATTATTATTATTATTATTATTATTATTATTATTATTATTATTATTATTTCAATGCAACACAGCAAACGAGATCACTATGCTAGATTTCGTATTTCATCACCAGTCGGGCATTTCCCAAGCACCTAGGACTGAGTGATGTAGCGGCGAATTATGTTTGCCGATCCCAGTAACGAGGCCTTTTGCAATTGACAGATGGAGATTTTGTCAATTTTGATGGTTTTCAAATGTCCGCTGAGATCCTTTGGCACTGCACCCAACGTGCCAAGTACCACTGGGACCACTTTCACTGGCTTATGCCAGAGTCATTGCAACTCGATTTTTAGATCTTCGTATTTCACTAATTTCTCTAGCTGCTTCTCCTCAATTCTGCTGTACCCTGGGAGTTCACCATATATTTCCATCTACAGTACTTCAATTGTGAAAATTGGAATGGTCAAGAGAGGGAGTCTTTGAAAACCTCATGGTATAGTAGTAATATTAAGGCAACCTCAGCAGGGAACTGTAATTGTATATGATTCTATCACTAGCCATTTCTGTGACTAACAACTAACAAAATAAAATGTCCTTGTTAGTTTGTTTGTTTGAGTTAGGGGTTAGGAGTGCAAGGGTCTTCAAACCTGGCAAGTTTAAGGCTTGTAGACTTCAACTCTCATTTCTGAGCTAGCATGACTGGTGGAGGAATTCTGGGAGTGGACGTCCACAGTCTTGAAGCTGTCAAGTTTGAAGATCCCTAAGTTAGAGGTTAGGAGTGCAAGGGTCTTCAAACTTGGCAAGTTTAAGGCTTGCAGACTTCAAGTCCCATTTCTGAGCTAGCGTGACTGTTGGAGGAATTCTGGGAGTTGAAGTCCACAGTCTTGAAGATGTCAAGTTTGAAGTTTGTAAAAAGTGTACATGGTTTTAAAAAGTGCACATGGTTTTAAAAAGTATACATGGTTATAAAAAGTATTCTGCCACACTGGCATTTTATTAAACAATATAATAGTACACCATTTGGTTCAGAATACTTTTTTCCTTGTTTTCCTCCTCTAAAATCTAGGTGCTTCTTATACACCGGTGAATCTTATGTACTGAAAAATATGGTATGTATTTTGTTTTTTTCCCTACCATAAAAAAAAGTGCCAGAGCAACTGGAGATCATGTCTCTCCAAAGTCAATAATCTTTTGTATAATCTTTTGTAAGTACAATACCTCATGTGTTTTTTGAATCTTGCAACATTTTCAAATTTATCCATGCTTTTTTCTCTTGCAAAATATCTTAATATTGTTTTATTTCATTCTTCAAAATATTTCCCCCTTCCCCAGTTTTATCGGTATTGCTTGAAATAAATATAATAATCTTGGCAAAATATTCATTTTTATAGTAGTTATTCTTCCCATCAATGACAGTTGCAGGTTTTTCCACTTCTCCAAATCTATTTTGATTTGTTTCACCAGTTTATAATGGTTATCTTCTTTAATAGTTACACAGTTTGCCATCAGTTCATTAGCTGTTTTTTCTGTGTGTCTGTAACATTTTTAACTATTATTTTGGCTTTTTCTTTATTTTCAGTCCTGCAATATTCTTTTATTTTCCAAAATAATTTAAGTCCATTTTGTTGTGAATCTTCCAAGATAAAGACCAAATCATTTGTGAATACCAGTAATTTTTATTGTTCCTTTTTTATTTCCATAGTTTTAATTTCTATATTTTATCTAATATTTCTATTTAACACTTCCAATGTCAATATAAATAGTAAAAGAGATAGTGGACATCCTTGTCTTGTGCCTTTCTTATATTAAAGTTCTCTGTCATATTTCCATTTACCATCACCTTTGCCATTTGCTTGTGATATATTGCCTTGATCATGTTAAAAAATCTCTCACCAAGTGCATAAATTTTAGTTGTAATAACATAAATTGCCAGCTTACATTATCAAATGCTTTCTGTGCATTTAGAAAGATCAACACCATTTGTTTTCCCAGCTGTTGTTTATAATATTCCAATTAAGATCATTCCCATATTGTTTTTGATCTGTCTCTTGGGCCAGTCTTAAACCAGTGGGAGTGAAACAGATGGCACTGCAAGTTTAACAGAAGCCACTGATGCTAGGCAACTTTCTATGGCTGAGGTTATTAGATCTGGTTTGCAAACATCTAGTTAGAATTTTTTGTAGCTCTTTGCTGCAGTTTAATAGCTATGTATATTTCTGCAACCCTGATTCTATTCATTATGGAAACTGAAATAATTAGAACTATAATTACATTATAGTTCGATAATTATATAGAATTATAATTAACTATAATTAATCATTAGAACTTAAAACTATAAAATGATTACTTATTAGTTATGTAATTAATATTTGCTTTTTATATTTATAGGATTTATTTGGGGTGAAATTAAACAAATGTGGGATGGTGGCCTGCAAGATTACATTCATGACTGGTGGAATCTGATGGATTTTGTTATGAACTCTCTATATCTGGCAACAATATCACTGAAAATAGTTGCATTTTCAAAGGTAACAAACCCTAACAAATACTAGATGTTTGACATTTTCTTTGAATGTATTTAATTCCATATCTATTCTTCTTAATCCATGTAAATACAAATAATGCATGTTTAACTATCACAGTTGGGGCTCACAACTTGATCATTAAGCAAAACAGTCACTAAGTGAAACCACAACTGTTCTTGTGATATTATTTCAGCTTTCCTTTGATTTACAAACCTGTGAAAGTTGTAAATGTAAGGACTGATTATAAAGTTACTTTTTCATCACTCTGAACTGTCTCTAAATGAGGTAATTGCTAAACAAGGACTATTGGTACGTGCTCACAATTTCAGGTTACAGATTCTTTTAAGTATATAAACCTAAATATATTACGTTTATTTAGACATCCAATGTCTAGGACCAAGAAATGTAGGAAATTGCCACTTTATGTTTATAGAAATCAACTAACTCTGCATCTCTTCTATATTGGCATACAAGTTAGAAAACCCATTTAATGATTTCATGTACAGTGGTACCTCAACTTAAGAACTTAATTCATTCTGTGACCAGGTTCTTAAGTAGAAAAGTTGTAAGTAGAAGCAATTTTTCCCATAGGAATCAATGTAAAAGCAAATACTGTGTGCAAATCCATTAGGAAAGAAATAACAGCTCGGAATTAGGGTGGGAAGAGGAGGAGGACAGTCGCTGCCAAAGGAAGAAGGTGAGGTGAGGTGCTGCTATCTGCTTCCTCTTCCTTCCCATGCTGAAGGGCTCCCCTCTCACTCGCTCACTTTGTAGCCGGAGCCTTTCCTTCACTGTGGTGACTCCTTGGTTTGGCTGAAGCTGAGTTGATCTGACTGGAGTGAAGCGCCCCCTTTTGCCTTTCTGCATCCAGATGCTCTGGGAGGCAACCTCGCGTCGAGTGTATGGGAGGCATGGCGAGGAAGTCACCAGAGTGAAGTGGTTTATTCCCTCTTCAAGCACCCAGAGAAAGGAAAATGCTCCATTCACTCTGGGCTGCCCAGAGCGAAGGGAGTGTTTATTTTCTCTGGGCGCTGGCAGAGGTGGTCTCCAACCACCCAGAGAAAGAAAAATGCTTTGTTTGCTCTGGACTGCCAAAGCCTCCTTAAGTGCCACCGAATGGCTCCTCTGGCAGCCCAGTTTAGCCCGAGATGGCCTGGATTAAAGGGGAAATGGCAGGAAATTTGCCGGGCCTTCATACCGCTTTCAAATTTCCTGGGAAATTTTTCCGGGCTCAGGTTTTTAAGAAGAGGCAAAAAAATCTTGAACACCCAGTTCTTATCTAGAAAAGTTCTTAAGTAGAAGCATTCTTAGGTAGAGGTACCACTGTACCATGTGTATATATGATTAATTTCTTCCAGTGATCAGTTTTATGTTATTACTTATAAGATGTGACACAGCCATCTTTCTCACTGTTTTATATTAGACATTCCATATTTCAGGCATCAAAAATGATAGAAATGAAACCAAACATATGTGATGATTCATATCTATAATCAATCTTCTAAGTCCCTGTGATGAAAAATGAAAATAATTTCCTGTGTTGGTTATGACCTATAAAGCCCTACATGGCATCAGACCAGAATACCTCCAGGACCGCCTGCTGCCGCACAAATCCCAGCAACCGATTAGGTCCCACAGAGTTGGCCTTTTCTGAGTCCCGTCGACAAAACAATGCCGTCTGGCGGGACCCAGGGGAAGAGCCTTCTCTGTGGTGGCCCTGGCCCTCTGGAATCAGCTCCCCCCGGAGATTAGGACTGCCCCCACCATCCTTGCCTTTTGCAAACTTTGAAAAACTCATTTATGTCGCCAGGCATGGAGGAACTGATATATCCTTAGCTGCCTTTGATTTTATGGATGGTGTGTTTGGGTTGTATGACTGTTTTTAATAGGGTTTTTTTAAAGACTGTTTTAACATTGGATTTGTATATGATGTTTTATTTGTTGTGAGCCGCTCCGAATCCTCGGAGAGGGGCTTCATACAAATCTAATAATTAATTAATTAATTAATTAACTCAGCTGCCTTATCTTAATACTAAACAAGATGCTGTTACATTTCAGGCTATACTTGTACAGATGCTGTTAAAATTGATGTGGCTTTCTGGAAGTATACATTATTCTCTGCAATTTAAAAGAAGATACAAAAGGCCTCTTCAGATCAAGCATTTATTTTTAAAAGCATCTTCATTTTGTTAAGTTGTTTAGAACAATAATAAAGCAGTCTTTAAAAAATAAGTCTTATAACTTGAACATTCTACAGACATTTATAGTTATTGACTTACTTCCTTGCATCCAGTTTCAGCAATCTGATTAGTACAAGAAAATAAAACTCTGCCTCTGCCTCCCAGCAATTTACCTCCTTGCAGCTTTAGTTTCACCTTCAGTTTCAGTACGTGGCCTGCCTGCAGCTTCAATCAGCTGAGGGTTGGGAAGCTGATAATCAGTTGCTTGGTTTAAGACGCTCTGTTCTGTTTGGTGCAAGGAGGTAAATTGCTGGGAGGCAGAGGCCAATGGGTACAAAAATGAAGACAGTAGGACAGGGATGGGGTGAGGTCAACAGTAGACAGTTTATGTTATGGAGGTTTGGGGATATAACAACAGAGTCAGGAACTGTATTCCAGGCATTAATCAAGCTGTTACTGAAGTCATATTTTCTGCAATCAAGTTTGGAGCCATTTACCTTGAAATTGTGTGCTCATGTATTATTGCGGTTCAAGCTGAAGTGGTCATTCATAGGTAATATGTTGTAGTAGATAATTTTGTGTGCTACATTGAAGCCGGACCATAGATGGCATACTTCTAGGTTGTCCAAGCCTAAGGTTTCAAGCCTGGTGGTCAATGTTCCCTCTAATTTTTTTTCGGTGTGGGCGGAAAAGTATAGTGTCTGAGCGGCAGTCCTTTTGGGACTGGGCGACATAGAAGTATAAATAAATAAGTAAATAAGTAAATAAATAAGTAAGTAAGTAAGTAAGTAAGTAAGTAAGTAAGTAAGTAAGTAAGTAAGTAAGTAAGTAAATAAATAAATAAATAAATAAGTTCCCTTCTTTTTTATTAAAATAAATTAATAATAAAACAAAACCAAAATCTATTACTATTATTACTATCTTCTCTTTTTCCATCCCTGTCTCCTTCCCCCTTGTGTGTGTGTATGTGTGTGTGTGTGTGAACTCTTGAACCATTTCCAATAACAGGTGTGCTATTGGAAATGGTTCAAGAGATCACACACACACACAAACAGCTGGGGGGGGGTTCTGTTATTATTTTTAAAGCCTAATGATAAATAACAAAAAAGGAAAAATAGAAAAGGAAAGGGCAAGGAAAGTTGAAGTAAAGCAATAAAGTCTATAATTATATTTCAGACAGTAATTTTATATAGCTTTACATAGCTTTCATATCTTTTATCTTCTATCTTCTGTCTTCAAAAAAAAGTCAAGAAGAATTATACGAAGTTGTAGAGCTATAAAGTTGCCAAAAAGTTCTTACCAAACTGTGCACAGGTCTTTGATTGATTTGTAATTTATATTTTCCCAAAGCTGTTTTACATCAAATACATCCAAATGATTCCAAATGTTCCAAAGATATCCAAATATTCCAAGTATTACCTGTGCTAATTTATCCACTTGTTAGCACAGGCTTCTGGTTTGCAAAGTCACTCTAGGCCGCTCCAAGTATCCCTCTTTCTCTTACTTCCACAAACTTCCACAAACCACCATCCACTTTCGATAAGAAAATCCACCTTGCTCTTGCTGCTGGTCCGCTCCGATGTTATTCACTCCACCACGAAAACCAAATTACAGGGGGGGGAAGATCCTGCTGGGTTTCCACCCTCGGCTCTGATCCACTTTGTACACAATACAGCCCCCGTCTCCTCTCTCCACACTCGATTATGGCCGCCACAGTAGATTCTCCAAAGTTCTCCAAAACTGGTTAATCTTCTCGTTCGCAGCAAGAGCTCACCATTCAAAAACCTTCTCAATCTCTCCAAGCACAAACCACTCTTATCCAGCCACTATACCATCTCTTTCAATAAATCTTTCCCCGATACTTGGCCTATATTAGCTGCTCTTCTAGCTTCCTATAAGATGTCGGGCAGCCACGTCTCTGGATCGGCACAAGCCGATCTCTTCAGCCCCGGCCCCGGGCGTTTCTCCACCCCCCCCCCGAGGGGTTGCCTTACCGCTACAGGTGCACGGAGAGTTCCCCTTCAAGTTGCTCATCCCTCCAGGCTGCAACTGCCTAAATGGCAGGCCAAAAGGCTGGAAAACGGAGAACGATCCCGAAAGCTTTCGGAGACCGCTCCGCCACGACGTGACGTCAAACCGGAAGTCTAGTATGAACTATATTTTGAATATGGAAGGGAAGAGAATAAATATGGAGTTTCTTTGTTTATGAAGTACTGCATTTAGTAAGAGTTATTTGTAATAGCCAAAGTTCTACCAGAAACCAGAACAAGCCCCATGGCACACAAAGTAGCTCAGAGAGATGAAGCAACATAAGAGACATCTAGAGTGCTGGGGTGAGGCCAATCAAGCACAGGTAAAAGCCTGCATTGGGCTCTATCTTGTGGTGATAAGAATGCCAAAGTATTATTATTTCTCTTGCTCTTAGCCAACCAGGAGCCCTCTTTCACATAACCAGATCTCTTCTAGGTAAGGAGGAACTGGGGGAACCCTTGCAAGAATATTCTCAGCATCTTTTAGATAATGCTGTTCAACTTCAATCAGAGTTGGACTCTGGCTGGGCAAGCTGCTTGGACATAATGGAGACATACCAGAACCTTATTATCGGGGAGTTGTTCAAGCCAGTTACCCTTGAGGAACTGGAGACAGTCCTTGAAACTGTGAGTTGAGCTGCCTGTGTTCTGGATCCATGCCCCAGGAGGTGGCATGTGGTTGAGTCCAAGTGGTGATTAATATCTCTCTGCAGGAATGGATGGCACTGTCTGCCTTGAAGGAGACAGTGGTATGTCCCTTCTCAAGAGATAACCCTTCAACCTCACAATAATGGAGAAATTTCATATTGTTGAGAGGATGGTTGGAGCAGAGCTACAAAAGACCTTGAATGAAGTGGACTCTTCAGTTTGGGTTAAGACCAGGGCCTAACACCTAAAATGTACTGGTCACACTTGTTGATGACCTTTAGGGAGCCTGGGATAGAAATGCAACCATGCTACCAGAAATGTCCCTTCATCGGCTTTCAATACCATTAACCATTGCATCCTTCTGGACTGGCTTCAGAGCTTGGGAGTGGGAAACGTTGTGTTAAAGTGGTCCTCCTCCTTCCTCCATGGTTGGATGTTGGTAAGAGAGGAGATGTCAAACCCTATGTGAGGACCTGAACCTCTTGTCACTTTTTTTCAATGTCTACAAGAGCTAGGAGAGGTCTTCCATTGATGTGGAGTTTGGTATTATTGTATGCTGATGATACCCAATTATACATCTTCACCCCTAGCCAGAGAGGTTATGCTATGTAGGTGCTGGAAAAGTGTCTGGAGCTGTAAGGGTCTGGATGGAGAGGATCTGACCAACTCAACCCTGGAAAGACAGAATGCCAGTGGGTTTTTGCGCTCCCCTCCCATTTATCTTTGACTCTGGATGGGGTGCTACTTCTCCCAACTGAACTGATGTGCAATTAGGGGGTCCTCCTGGACTCATGGTTCTGCTTGAGGACTAGATGGCAGCCATAGCAAGAGTGGCCTTTCTCCGATGTGCGAGTTGTATCCTTTCCTGTATCAAGAGGCCTTGCCCGTGGTCACCCATATTTTGGTCACCTCCTGTCTGGATTACTGCAATGGATTCTACATGGGACTGCCCTTTTTATTTTATTTTTATATTAATTTTTATTTACAAACACATAACAAACAAAAAACATTTAAAAACAATGGACATTACATGACAGATCTGTTTTACATTTCTCGTAATACTTATTTAATGCTTGTTCATTAGTAAAGAATTAATATTTACAAATTATTTACATTTTCTATACATTATTCTCTCAAAAAGATCTTTCCTATTTCCCCTTTTCCCAAGGGTATTTTAATTTTCTTTCTTATCAATCATTTGTTCCGTTATTCTGATTGTGTATCTCTCCCCCCATTCAATGATAAAACCTATCCCAGCATTTATAGTAGTCTGAGTCATCTATGTTTTTTAATTCCTGTGTTAATTTATCAATTTCAGCACACATTATTTTTTTGATAATCTCTTCTTATCATAAATTATTATTTTTCCATGATTGTGTGGAAGTTAATCTTGCAGGTGAAGTTATATGCAGGATCAAATATAATTGTTTTTTTTCCAAATTTCTCCCTTGCTATCTCCAATTTTTAAAAGTTTGGATTTTTTCCTCTATTTTCTTGTCTAAATTTTCTTCTAACCACCCCTTAATTCTATCCCAATAAATTTTAACTTTTTCACAACCCACCATATATGATAATAAGTGCCTTGTTCTTTTTTGCATTTCCAGCATTTTGGTTCATACTTAATATTTGCAAGTTGGATAGGGGTTATGTGCCATCTGAAAAATATCTTATACCAGTTCTCTTGATAAGATGTTGCTAATGTCCATTTCCTATTTCTATCCCAAATTTGTTGCCATTCATTTAAATCAATAGTATACCCAAAATCCTGAGCCCTTTTGACCATATTATCTTTTACTTGTTCTGTTTCCATTTTGTACTCTAACAGATAGTAATATAGTTTTTGAATCGTTTTGTTTTCTGGCCCTAATTTTATAATTTTATCTAGTGCTATTTTACTTTTTATTTCCCGTTCTCTCTTAATCTTTGTCATATCTTGTTCTTGCTTGTAGATATTCCCTCGATTCAAAATCTATCCCCTTTTTTAATTCTAGACTTGTTTTTACCAATCCCTTCATCAAATCTTTATTTGTTACTGGTCTCCTATTTTTTTAAGGCATGCTTCTATAGGTGAGAACCTGTGCAAAATATCTCTATAAATTTGCTTCTTAAGCAAACACTTAAAAGGGATATTATTATTATTATTATTATTATTATTATTATTATTTATTAGATTTGTATGCCGCCCCTCTCCATAGACTCGGGGCAGCTCACAACAATAACAAAGACAATGTAAGAACAAATCTAATAATTTTTTTTTAAAAAAAACCATTATTAAAAGCAAGCATACACACAAACATACCATGTATAAACTGTATAGGCCCGGGGGAGATGTCTCAGTTCCCCCATGCCTGACGGCAGAGATGGGTTTTAAGAACTTTACAAAAGGCAAGGAGGGTGGGGGCAGTTCTGATCTCCGGGGGGAGCTTGTTCCAGAGGGTTGGGGCCGCCACAGAGAAGGCTCTTCTCCTGGGTCCTGCCAAACGACATTGTTTAGTCGACACGACCCGGAGAAGGCTAGCTCTGTGGGACCTAACCGGTCGCTGGGATTCGTGCGGCAGAAGGCGGTCCCAGAGATATTCTGGTCTGATGCCATGAATTCAACACTTTGAATTGTGACCGGAAATTGATCAGCAACCAATGCAGACTGCGGAGTGTTGGTGTAACATGGGCATACCTTGGGAAGCCCATGATTGCTCTCGCAGCTGCATTCTGCACGATCTGACGTTTCCGAACACTTTTCAAAGGTAGCCCCATGTAGAGAGCATTACAGTAGTCGAACCTCGAGGTGATGAGGGCATGAGGGACTGTGAGCAGTGAGTCCCGGTCCAGATAGGGTGCACCAGGCGAACCTGGGCAAAGGCCCCCCTCCTTGCCACAGCTGAAAGATGTTTCTCTAATGTGAGCTGTGGATCAAGGAGGACGCCCAAGTTGTGGACCCTCTCTGAGGGGGATCAATAATTCCCCCCCTAGGGTTATGGATGGACAGATGGAATTGTCACTGGGAGGCAGAACCCACAGCCACTCCATCTTATCCGGGTTGAGTTTGAATCTGTTGACACCTATCCAGACCCCAACAGCCTCCAGGCACCGGCATATCACTTCCACTGCTTTGTTGACTGGACATGGGGTGGAGACATATAACTGGGTATCATCCGCATACTAAAGATACCTCACCCCATGCCCCTGGATGATCTCACCCAGCGGTTTCATGTAGATATTGAATAGCGGGGGACAGGACCAACCCCTGAGGCACCCCACAAAGGAGTAACCTCGAGGTCGACCTCTGACCCCCCCACTAACACCGACTGCGACCGACCGGAGAGGTAGGAGGAGAACCACTGGAAAACAGTGCCTCCCACTCCCAACCCCTCCAGCCGGTGCAGAAGGATACCATGGTCAATGGTATCGAAAGCCGCTGAGAGGTCAAGAAGCACCAGGACAGAGGACAAGCCCCTGTCCCAGGCCCGCCAGAGATCATCCATCAACGCAACCAAAGCAGTTTCCGTGCTGTAACCGGGCCTGAATCCAGACTGCTGGGGACCTAGATAATCGGCTTCTTCCAAGAACTGCTGGAGTTGGAGCGCCACCGCCTTCTCGACAACCTTCCCCATAAAGGGAAGGTTGGAGACTGGACGGTAGTTATTAAGCACGGCTGGATCCAGGAAAGGCTTCTTGAGGAGGGGGCGCAAAGGGCCTCCTTATAAGGAGCCGGAATGGACCCCCTCCCCAAGGAGGCATTGACAATCTCCTGGACCCAGCTCTGTGTCACCTCCCTGCTGGCCGAAACCAGCCAGGAGGGACACGGATCCAGTAAGCAGGTTTCAGAACTCACAGCTCCAATGGCCTTGTCCACTTCATCAGGTGTCACCAGATCAAACCCTTCCCAGACAGGTGGATAAGTACGTGCCCCAGTCACCTCTTATGTGATGGTTCATAAAATATTGATGTGCTGTATGTTTGCCATCCCATAAAAAGGAATGCCAATCCGTCTGTAAATCATGACTTTCTAATTCTAGCAATTTTGTGTTTTCTAGTTTCATACAATTTTTGGCCCACATCAATTCTACATAATATCCTTTCCAGTCAGGCAATCCTAGTCTACCTCTATTTTTCAATTCCTGTAATAGCTTTAATTTTATTCTAGGTTTTTTATGTTGCCATCTGAATTTACTTATTATCTTGTTTAGATTTGTGAAATAGTCCTATTACAGTTTTATTGGGATTGTTTGGAATAGAAAAATAATTTTTGGTAAAACATTCATTTTAACAAAAGCAATTCTTCTCATGAGGAAATGCTGTAATTTTGCCCATATGTCTAAGTCACTTTTTATTTTTTCATTTAATCTATCATAATTTTTTTAATGTTATGTTTCTTGCAGTTAGATTAATTCCTAAATATTTTTGTCATTTGAATGTTTAACCTTTTTTAAAAGTCTTTTTTTTTGGTCTTGTTTTTGGTTATCATTTTAATCTTATCTTATTTAAATCTATTAAATGCTGGCCTGATATCAGGGGATCTTCTGTATATTTATATTACATGGGATTGCCCTTGAAGGCCACCCAAAAGCTTTAATTGGTCCAGAATGCAGCATTATGCAAAGTGAGCCCCATATTGTTCTGTCCGGCTCTCTGGTAGAATCCTCCCAAAAATTCACAGGTACAAATTTCAGACACACACACACGTTTGAAAATTCAAAACAATGTTCTTTATAATGAAAATTCACTTAAACTAAGCCCTCTTTTGGTATAGCAAAGAGCACTCATCTCCAACCAAACTGGTAATTTGTACAAGTCCCTTATCAGTTCTGTGATACTTAGCTTGCAGCTGTGAGGCAATTCACAGTCCTTCTTTCACAAAGTGAAACACACTTTGCTCTGGTTTAGTTTCAAAGCGGGGAAAAATCAGCACACAAAAAGTCAAAGTCAGTAAAGCAGTCACAAAACACAACGATCAGATAATCCTCCACAATGGCCAAACCCACAGGCTGCTATTTATAGCAGCCTCACTAATGACCACAGCCCCACCCAACCACAGGTGGCCTCATTTTCTTTGATAATAATCCCTCAGTTGTTGCTGCCTATGCTCTCCGCATGCGTGGCTGTATCATTAACTCTTGTTCTGAATCCAAGGAGGAGCTAGATAATTGATCTCCTTCTGAGCTGTCTGCCACACTCTCCTCCTCCCTGTCACTCATGTCTTCTTGGTCAGAGGAGCCTTCATCAGCAGATTCCACCAGGGGCAAAACAGGCCTGCAGCATGGTGATGTCTCCCCCACATCCACAGTCCTTGGGGCAGGAGCTGGGCCAGAGCTAACCACAACACATATATTTGCCCATCTCTGTTGTATGATCTGTGCTGATTTCCAGTTTCTTTCTACATGCAGTTCAAAGTGCTGGTCATCATCTTTAAAGGAATGTCACAGGATGGGTTACCTGTAGGACTGCCTTTCCCTAAGGACATATATCTGTGGGGTCTAGGACTTTTAGACACTTGGCCGAACCTGTTCCATCCCCAGCCTTCCACCCCCCAGACATTGGTTGCTGCCTTTTCTCCCTGGCCCTTTTGCCGAACGGGTCTCAAAAGCACTTTTGCCCTGGCCTTTTCGACACAGGGGACACTTGGCTGCTAGCCAATCAGAGGGTTCATTATTTTTCATTCCCTTCAAAGTCTGGAAGCAGCCTTTTCTGGAGAAGGATATTTTAATTAAATTAAATATTTTAATTTGTGTGTACAGTGTGTTTATTATTTCCTTATCAAGAGACATTATTTTAGAAGCTCTTTTTTCTCAGCTTTGAAGTTTTGACAGTCTTAAATTAGCTTTATTGCATTTTTTTTCCTGGAAGCACCAGGTAGGTTCCGTAAGAAGGAGGAGGAGGAGGAAGAAGAAAGGGAGGGTGAAGAGGCCACGGGGCTGGGTGCAGTGTCTGTCTGTCATGAGTCTGTCTCTCTGGTGTCCCAACTCTGATCATTCCATTGATTTTTGGGGTGGTTGATGGGCAAGTTATGGGAGGGATGGTATGGGAGCCTTGGGAACATCCTTGGGATCATCGCCTTTTTGGGTGTGCGATTGCTTCCACCCTGAGATTTAGGCTCTCCCTATGGGGGAAAATTTTCAAAGGGACGGCCGCCTCACAATAACTATATGGATATCTTACCATTTAGATGCCAGACAGGTGTTTCAGCTTGGCTGAAACTGGAAGAGAAACAGCGGGGTGGGGGAACTCAAGAGGAGGAGAGGGAGGGGAGAGAAAGAGAAGGAGCAAGAGGGAGATGGGGTGGGCGGGGGTGTTAGTGGTTGAAAGGAACCAAACAAAAACCACACACGCACACTCCTCACTCACACATGCACCCTCCACGCACTCATGCAACCACGCGTTTGCTCTCTCTCACTCTCTCACATACATACCCCCTCTTCTTTCCTTCCTTCCCCCAAAATCAGCGTCTTCTCTCCTGCGCTCAGCTTTGCTCTCCTCTTTTGCTGTCGGCTGCAAAAGAGGGAGAAGGTTATTCACTTTTTAATGTGTCCACTACCTTCCTTTTTGTGCTCCCCGTCCTCCTACCCCCTTTACCAACCCAGCCACTTTCCCTACCCCATGATTCCTACTTTTACATGCATGCCAAAGCCCAGTGCAATAGAGAGCTCGACATACACATACACAATCCCTTGCTATTTATTATTAAACCCCATTGCTTCTTTTTTTTCTTTCTCTCTTTCCCCCTTTCCTCCTCCTTTCTGGGGTGCTTCTCCCCCCCCCCAAGTCCATCCCCCTTGCCTCTTCCTCCTGCCATCTTTTTTCTCACTCTGGCTGGGGGCTTCTAAAGCCTGGAGAGAGAGAGTTCATGTCGGTTGCCCCTCCTTTAATAGCCCCCAGTGAGAGAGGAATGCAAAGTCAAACACACACACACCGGCCAGAAGAAATAAAAGTAGTTATCTGAAACAGTGCTAAAAGCACGTTTAAGCAGAGTCAAATTTCTCTCACCCAGATTACAGTCTTGGAATGTGGTCAAAAGCAGGAACAAAAGAGAACAAATTAAGACAGCTGTGATTTCTCACAACTCCCCCTTCTTTGAGTCCATAAGAATTAACTGTATCGTCCAAAGAATCAACAGAAATCCTGAAATAGTCCAAACCATGGCAACGATCCTTCTCCAAATGAATAAACGCCCATATGCACACTCCCCAATGCCCGTAATTTATCATCAATCCCATTAACCTAATTGCCTCAGCAACAGGTGTTCTCCCTTATCTCTGACAATATCTGCACAGTTGGTCCTTTCTAGCCATGAGCCTGCGCATTCGGGCATATATCCATCGATCCTCCTCCAAGTCTGATGACTCACTAATGGGGTCATTAACTAATGGGCTGGCTGCACCCATCTCTCCCTCTGATTCTACTTCCTCACCATCTGACCTGGCAATGAATCTTCACTATCAGAAACTGCTGGCAATATTACAAGTCTCTGTGAAACTGAGGATTCCCCTAAACCAACGTCCAAATTCCCTGTTGCAGGACTGGCCCAGAGCCAACCAGAGAGGGAAGTTTGGGAGGGTGGGAGCCGGAGGAGGAGGGAGGATCAGGGGGAAGGGGGGGAAGGAAAGAAGGAAGAAAACAAAGGAAAGAAGGAAAGGAAAGGAAGAAAAGTAAAGAAAAGAAAGGAAGAAAAGGAAGGAAAAGAAAGGAAGGAAAAAGACGGAAAGAAATAAGTAAATAAGTAAGTATGGAAAGAAAGGAAGGAAGGCGAACAATGATTTAGGGGCGCTGGGCAGGGGAGGGAAGGAGGGAGGGAGGGAGCGAGACCACGGGTGATCGCTTTCTCCAGGAGAAAGAGGCTTCCGTAATGGAAAGGCGAAGCTTCCCCAGAGAAAGCAATCGGCCGCAGTCTCCCTCCCTCCCTTCCTCCCCAGCACAACTAATTTGTTGCCCGCCTTTCTTCCTTCCCTCCTTCTTCCCACATTTGCTCCCGTCCCAGCTTAACTCTTAACAAATCATGCCAACACGGCCCTGGTTGGGGAATTGTTGAGAGACATTTTGCAACCTTTTCCAGAAAGCATCTGGGACAGAAGCAGGCAGCTCAAAGTAATCCTTTTGTCTTTTGTAGCCACCGGGCTGCAATTGATCGCAGAGGAGAGCCAAACTTTCTCCTCCCAGCGTCACATGCTTCGGAGATTTATGCTGCATTTTTTTATTTGGAGGGGCCCTTTCTCTTGCCACCACACACACACACACATACAGAGAGATTCCCAATCTTTCATATCCCAATGATCAAAAGGAGGGAGCAAAAGAAGGCAGGCAACGAATTAGCAGCGCTGGGGAGGGAGGGAGAGGAGACCGTGGGCAATTGCTTTCTCTGGGACAGCCTCACCTTTCCGTTCCGTGGCGAGTAAGCCCTTTATCACGGGGTGACACTGGCTGCGTTTGCAGCCAAACATTTCCTGGAGGTCCGAGCTGGGGAATGGCAAGCATGCTGCGCTCAGCAGCCTCCCTCTTTAATAGCACCCAGGCTGCTGCAGCTGCGTGTGACCCCTTTTTGTGTCAGCTTGGGAGGGGATAATGGCCTTCTCTTTGGGGTGTGAAATTGCCGGGCTGCCCTGGGAGGGGAGCAACGGCCACGGCCATGCGGTGAGGGGGGCAGGTGAGCTGGTGAAGGTTCAGTTTGATTTGGCTATCACCATTAAAAGCATTGCCAACGCGCTCTAGCGGTCAGTGCCACTGCTACTAGAGCTGCTTCTGCTCCTTTCTGACAGTGCCTCAGCTGTCAGAGCACAAGTGAGCGACGGAGAGGGGAAATTGAAGAAATCCAGATCGGGGACTGCCACAGGACTGCACCCAGCCCCGTGGCCAGCCCTCTTCGTCCTCCCTTTCCTCCTCCTCCTCATCACCTCCTCGTGGAACCTGCCTGTCATTGCCAGGACTGGGAGGTGGATGGCTGGGGTGGGTGGAGAGGCAAAAGCCTGCCCAACCCACCTCCATGGGCTCGCTCACCTGCTGTCATTGCGGAAGCCGGACGCGCACCTCTGCCTCTCCCCCAGGCTTAAGACGCAATAAAGTTAATTTAAGACTGTCAAAACTTCAAAGCTGAGAAAAAAGAGCTTCTAAAATAATGTCTCTTGATAAGGAAATAATAAACACACTGCACACACAAATTAAAATATTTAATTTAATTAAAATATCCTTCTCCAGAAAAGGCTGCTTCCAGACATTGAAGGGAATGAAAAATAATGAACCCTCTGATTGGCTAGCAGCCAAGTGTCCCCTGTGTCGAAAAGGCCAGGGCAAAAGTGCTTTTGAGACCCGTTCGGCAAAAGGGCCAGGGAGAAAAGGCAGCAACCAATGTCTGGGAGGTGGAAGGCTGGGGACGGAACAGGTTCGGCCAAGTGTCTAAAAGTCCTAGACCCCACAGATATATGTCCTTAGGGAAAGGCAGTCCTACAGGTAACCCATCCTGTGACATTCCTTTAAAGATGGTGACCAGCACTTTGAACTGCATGTAGAAGGCCAGGGTGAAAGTGCTTTTGAGACCCATTCAGCTAAAGGGCCAGGGAGAAAAGACAGCAACCAATGCCTGGAAGGCTGGGGATGTAACAGGCTCGGCCAAGTGGAGGAGACTAAAAGTCCCATTCCAATATCTTTCACAGCCCTCTCTAAGTGATTTATTTTATTGATTGATTGATTGATTGATTGATTGATTGTAAGAGTTGAAAGGGACAATGCAGGTCATCAAGTCCAACTCCCTGCCTGAGCAGGAATCCTAAAGCACCCCAGCCAAGTGGCAGTCCAATCTCCTCTTGAAAGTGTCCAGAGTTAGGGAGTTCACAACCTCCGCAAGTAGGTGGTTCCACTGGTTGATCGCTCTGACCGTCAGGAAGTTCTTCCTTACTTCTAGGTTGAATCTTTCCTTGGTCAGCTTCCAGCCGTTGTTCCTCATCTGTGCTATCTGTGCTATCAGGTCAGATGGGGTGGTCACATCACTAACCAATGCCTTTCCCCAAATTTCATTTAATTTATTGGGGAGTATTCCATTTCCGGGGCAGTACCTGCCTTGTAGAATCTTTTGCCCACAGAAAACCATAGGCTTCCACCCATTTAACTTTTTACAAAACCTTAGAAACCTTTTTTTCACCTCCCAAGTGTTGCATGATTAGATTGTGGTATGTTAGCATAAATCAGTAGTAATAGTAGTGCAGACTTAGTAAAAGGTTTGGCAGTGTTGAGGGAATTATTTGTTTAGTAGAGTGATGGCATTCAAGAAAAAACTGTTCTTGTGTCTAGTTGTCTTGGTGTGCAGTGTAATAGTAACCACTCCAGCCATGAGGGGATGGGTTTGTGGCTCCTGGTGTTTTCTGTGGGAAATGTCTTCTTTCCTTCTTTCCTTCCCTCACTTCTTCCTTCCTTCCTCTCTTTCCCTCCCTCTCTCTTTTCCTTTTCTTTCTCTCTCCACTTCTTTCTCTCTCTTTTCCCTCTCTCTCATTCTCTCTCCAGGTCTCTCTCATTTCTGTGTACCTCTCCCTCTCTCTCTCCCTTCTTGCTCTCATTTGTTTCACTCTCTCCCCATTTTTTGATCTCATTTCTCTCACTTTCATTTCTGTTTTTCTCTCTCTTTCTTCTTCCTCTCCCTTTTTTCTTCCTCTCCCCTTCTCTTGCATTTGTTTCCCTCTTCTCCCTCTCTCATTCTCTCTCTCAATCTTTCCCTCAGAGGCAGGCAACTCAACCCTGGAGATGCCCCCAAAGGCTGGAGATTGGAGTGGGGGCTAATGGAGCCGAGCCCCTCCCACGGGATGATCAGTGCTGCACCGCAGGCCTCCTCTTCGGCTGGATGCACTGAGGGGAATCCTCCTTGCAAGCAGCTCCTTCCGGGTGGCAGGAACGAGGAGGACGTGCCCCTGAGTTAGCCAGTCCCGGCGGAGGCACTGGTAGTGGCGGCGTGGGGGGCATGGACGTGACATTCATGGTGCTGCTGCTGCTCCTCGAAGGGAAGCTGCCGCCATTGCCACTGTCTCCGCCGAGACCAGCTAACTCAGGGGAAGATGCTCCCCTTGTTCCTGCCACCCTGGAAGGCAACGCTTTGCTGCTGGGTGGAGAGTGGAGCTTCTGGGAGCTGCTTGTGAGGGGGATTCCCCTCGGCGCATCCAGCCACAGAGGAGGCCCGCGGTGCGGTGCTGATCATCCCACGGGTGGGGGCTGGGCTCCATCAGCCCCCACTCCAATCTCCCACCTTTGGGGGCATCCCCAGGGCTGAGACGCTGACCTCCTGCCAAGGGCTGCCAGGCGACTTCAGCAACATTCAGTGTATAGGATGCACCCAGTTTTTGACACACTTTTTTGAAGTAAAAAGGTCCGTCTTATACACCGAAAACTAAGGTATATACTGTATAATCATTTTCATTATCAGCAAAAATATGCTGACCAGAGTTGTCTGAAAGATGCGGCACTATATTTTGGATGGATGGATGGATGGATGGATGGATGAGTCTTCGGAGAGGGGCAGCATACAAATCTAATAAATAAATAAATAAAAATAAATAAATAAATGAGCGAGCTTTGTTTTGGACATATTCTTGAATTCATAAAAAAAATTAAACTGTCATTTAAATGTCTGCTACAATAGAGGAAGACTTGTTAATATTCTCTCATTATTTTGTTTACAGTACAGTGGACTGCTTGCAAGACAGAGCTGGGATATGTGGCATCCAACACTGGTTGCAGAGGCTCTATTTGCTATTGCAAATATTTTTAGTTCTTTGCGTTTAATATCATTATTCACTGCAAATTCTCACTTGGGACCACTGCAGATCTCTCTTGGAAGAATGCTACTGGATATTTTAAAATTTCTGTTCATCTATTGTCTTGTACTGCTAGCTTTTGCAAATGGACTTAACCAGCTATATTTTTATTATGAAACAAATGAACCTGATCGCTGCAAAGGAATACGCTGTGAAAATCAAAATAATGCATTTTCAACGTAAGTTATACTTTAAAAACCTTATTTTATAGCATGTTTTAAAATGAATATTTTATCTGCATCCTATTTCCTTTCTCATAATAGCAATGATAGGGAATCTTCTTGGGAAGATAGCATGATATTTTAAAAGTTTCTATCATAATCATTTTGCAGTATTAATACTATAAAGTGAAAAATGTATGAAAGCCAAAGTTAAATAAGTGACAGTATAAACAATGCTGAAATTCTGAAATGTTGGTGCTGATGAAGTCACTTTAGGATACAACAATCTTACAAAGGAACAGGAATCAGTATTTTTAAATTTATGTTTAATTTATTTATCAATTTAGGCACTGCCCATCTCCCTATTTAAATTATGCAAGAGGTATTCATTCCACTGGCCAATGGAAAGAAAGTGCCATGATTAATTGAATTAGAGCTGGGGAGGTGCAGCAGGTAGAGTGCTGTAGTGCAGGCCACTGAAGCTGACTGTAGATCTGTAGGTCAGCGGTTCAAATCTGATCACCAGCCTTCCATCCTTCCAAGGTGGGTAAAATGAGGACCCAGATTGTGGGGGCAGTATGCTGGCTCTGTTAAAAAGTGCTATTGCTAACATGTTGTAAGCCACCCTGAGTCTAAGGAGAAGGGCGGCATTAAAAAAAATTTGAATAAATAATTTAAAAAACCAATTATTATTGTGATGTGCTTCCTTACATATACCTGCTACATGACTAGCAAAAAGTTCATCTACTTCCTCTGTTTGGTTGGGTGGCCTATAGTATAGACCTATGGCAATGTTATTTCCCCCACCCCCTTTAATATTGATCCAAATGCATTCAAGATGATTTTCATTATTGTTGTGCTGTCTTTCTGTAGTTATTTCTTATATGTAGTGCAACTCCACCTCCTCTTTTATTTGGGCGACATAAAAATTGGTCGGCATAAGAAATGAATAAATAAAATAAATAAATAAATAGTTCCAGTTTGTGAATGTTACAATGATTATGTCAGGCCGAAGCCATGATATGGAGTTAGAGACTTTGGCCTGCCACAATAGTAGTCTTAGGGGAATTGTATGAGAGGGAAAGTTACTAGCCACAACACATTCCTTTGTTAGAGCCCAAGGTCATCTTTTGTTCTGCATCAACTGAAGAAAAGAGGAAGTCGGTGGAATCCCAGCACTCAGACTGGTCCTCGTGATGAACTTGTGGATGTGGGGATGTGGGATGAACCTTAACCTGGGTGGGGTACTGGAAAGAAGTTAGTATCAGAAAGGCAGTAGCATGACCAACATGGCTCTGATAATAAATCAAACCTTATGAGAGAGAAACGGACTGGAAGATGATTTGCTTCTCAGATGCTATTTGGGGTGTTGACAGATTACTTATTTAGGCTTTAACTTTAATTTTAGTATGGCCTCAAAAATAATAGTTAAAGGCATTTTTTACAATGATGCCAAAGCATGATTTTGAGATGGTCAAATTGATTCAGATACTAAAGTTATCCTGACTACAAGTTGGGTTCCAAGTAACACCCTCACCCAACAAAAGAAGACTCCAAGGCTTGAAGTTCCTCAAAATTCCATTTTATTAGAGATGTCGTATTGGCATATCTGGGAAAACCTGAATCTGAAAGCTTCCTGGTTTTCCCCATCCAAAAGAAAGTCCAAGAACCTGCCCCAGCATCCACAAGTCCATCACATGGTCTAATCATGGCACTGTCCCTACTGGAAATGCCTCCCAGTCACACGCCTCTGGGTGCAGGGGAGAATGTTCTTTTTTGTGGCAGTATAAATTATTTTAAAAACATACAACCATACCATACATAAAACTATATAAGCCTGGGGGAGATGTTTGCGAAAGGCAAGGAAGGTGGGGGCAATTCTAATCTCTGGGGGGAACTGGTTGCAGAGGGTCGGGGCCACCACAGAGAAGGCTATTTCCCTGGGTCCTGCCAGACAACATTGTTTAGTTGACGGGACTTGGAGAAGGCCAACTCTGTGGGACCTAACTGGTTGCTGGGATTTGTGCGGCAGAAGGCAGTCTCGGAGATATTCTGGTCCGATGCCATGAAGGGCTTTATAGGTCATAACCAACACTTTGAATTGTGACCGGAAACTGATCGGCAACCAATTTTAAAATGTATTTCCTACTCAATTCATTTCTTTCACTTCTTTCATTATATCAGTATATTGTTTCTACTTTAACAGATCAAAATAAATAATAATCATTATTATTCCATTATTTTGTGCGAAAAGTATCTTCCATTAAAAAAGGCCAATGTATTAGTATTCTTCCCTAATTTAGATATTTTCCACTGCCGTTCTTAGTGTGATAGTCTTCCCTAATCTATAAATTCCACTGCCAATCCCAGTGTAATTATCTTCCCTATTCTATGTGTCACTGTCATAGCAATGTCATAATCTTCCCTAATCTATATATTTCTCTAATCTATATATTATCCCTACTTCTAAATATCTCCACTATTGAATTCAGTGTGATAATCTTCCCTAATCTATTCATTTTAACTCTTCCTTGTTTAATCTGTCTTTCCTTATGATGCCTAGCATAATTAGTTCTAATTATTATCCCATATTAATCCTACTCCTCCCTTTTCTTTTCCCCCTTCCTCCTACTTTATTTATCACCATAAATCAGATAGGCAATTTATAATTCAAAAAAGAAAAGAAAAGAGAAAAAGAAAATCATCCAAAAATAATCATAATCATTATCAAATATCTCATCTATATTACGCACAATAATCAGAGCTATTTTCAATTTTCTTATTCATAAGCCATTAAATTTTCTCCTCTTGTACAGTTCTTCCATTTTACACTTTATATCACTTGCTTATATGTTTGTATAAGATTAAAATATTGCCATAGATTGGATTCACTACTTACAAATAAAATAGTTAAGATAAGAAAACAGGATTCCAACCAAAAAACCAACTAGATAAAATACTATTTGGCTCAGAAGAAAAATTAGTCTCAAAGTTATATAAACATCTTCTTAATTGTTAAATGATAGCATAGGCACAAAATTTTGGCTATACTATTAACATATACGAATGGGAGAAAATATGGACTGTTAATTACAAACTAACAATATCATCCACCTATAAAGAAAATATTTACAAAATGTTTTACATGTGGCATTTTCCACCTGTTTGATTATCTAAAATGTATCCAAATATATCACCAAAATGTTGGAAATGCCAAAAGAAAATCGGAACGTATTACCATACATGGTGGACCTGTCCAATGGCCAAAAAATTTTGGAGTAAAATTAAAAACTATTTAGAACAAATAACCATTTTACAAATTCCTCTGAAACCAGAACTATACATGCTTGGAATTATCAGGCAAAAAATATCAAAAGAGGATCAATACCTAATAATTCATATAATCACAGTGGCCAGAATCGCCTTTGCGCAAACATGGAAATCAAATAATGTCCCATCAATACTAAATTTAATAAATAAAATTTATGAAATTGCGGAGATGAATAAAATGACAATGGAAATTCAACAAAAAGACAACACAGAATTCTACCAAACCTGGAATAGATAGTACGATTGGGTCAACCAAAAAAAATACTTAAAGTCTTAAACATCTATAACATAGTCAAATCTATTATCGTCAGCAATCTTGTTACTTCCTGTTATTCTTTTTTTATATTAGATATAAGTGTGAAATTAACACTGTCAAGATTTTTGTAAATAATACAGAAAACAACAGTTAGAAAGCTGTAGCAGCAATGCCAACAAGTAGGTTGGCAAACATTAAACATTGAGTGTTTAAGTTAGTTATACGTTCATATAGGTTATGTTTTGTTTCTGGTTTTGTCTATGTCCTTATTGTGAATACTTTTTGTTGTTTTGTTAATAATTAATAAATATATTTTTTAAAGATTAAAATATTAATAAATTCAATTCATTATGCATACTCAATTCTTTTTATAATTTATAACTTTGTGAGAGAAGAGAAAAGAGAAAAAGAAAGTGCTGATAGATTTTAATATCTTCTGGATTTTTTAAAAAGTATTTAATTCTTAAAATTATTTAATTTCAAATTATATTGTTTATGTGATTTCAGTCAAATCAGGCAGTCCAAATGTAATTTTAGTCAAATCGAACAGTCCAATCAGATCAGATCAGTTCAGTTCAGTTCAGTCTATTACATGTTGAATATTTTCTTCCTTCCATGCATTAACTAATCCAACTTCTCATAGCCAAAATGTCAAAGTCTTTAAAAATATAACAATGTTTATATAATATATAACAATGTTTATATAACATATAATGATATTTCCTCTGGCCACCCGATATCGATAGATAATCAATTTTCCAAATCTTTTCTCTTTGTTTATATAAGAAAAGAAAAATAAAGCTTCCACAGCAGAGATTTAAGATTCCAAATTCCAAAAGGCAAATTTCAAAGACCATTTAGATAGCTAGAAAGAATCAAATGATGGGCAATTCGCTACTTTTCAAAGCTTCCCCTGAAATGCCACGTTGCACAGATACCTGCCTTCTTCAATCTCAGGCCATTTTATCTCTGTCCAGCAACCAAGTGCAAAAACAAAAGTCTAAAATCCCATTCAGGAACTCTCTTCTTACCACCATAGCCAGGAAATCCCTTCTTTCCCTCTGTAAGTAACTCCTCCAATTCTCTTTCCAATCGTAATCGTTCAGCTACCATCCTGGCGTTGCGTTGTCTCCGCAGCTGTGTTGGCTCAGGCATGGCTGCCTCTCCAGCTTCACCACAGCCAGTGCGAGACAAGCCAGTTCACCCGGTGGGGCATGCCAGCCCCTGCCAGGCCTCTGGCAGCATCCCATGCATCACTCTCCCTGCAGAAGAGATCCAGTCTGGTCCAAAAGGACCAGAACCCCAGGGCAATGGGAACTCAGGGACATTCCCAAGAGAGAGGGAATAATCCCCGCTGCTGCGGCAATCAGACCCCACCCCTTCTCCCCCCCGGCAATGGGAACTCTAAGAATGTTCTTGACTCTTGGAGAAAGGAATATTATGACTATATATCTCCCCAGCTCCATACACCTCCCTCCCAGTTTTCCACAGCACTAAATATGGCACCTCCCCCTCGCATCTGATCAAACTGTGAAATGAAAGCAACACGGGGTTAACTAATATTACTTAACATTACTTACTAATATTACTTAATATTACTTAATAACCTCTTCTCCTCTACAGGAGGACCTTTTGGCTTATCAGGATATTTATCATGGAATTGCTTCACTAATCTCTTTGCCTTTAAATCCCAGCTTTTAACCCAAATACTTCAGACAAAAGGTACTCTTTCCAATGAACTAAGTACTGTAATTGCCCTTTAAACAATCTAGAGCAGTGATGGTGAACCTTTTTTTCCCCTCAGGTGCCAACAGTGTGCCTGTACTGATAATTCAATTGCCCTCTGCATGCCTCACTCCCCACGCAACTGTGTGGGACACCTGCACTGCACTACCCCATGCATACATGCACAACTCCCCCTCCTCTGTTCCACCATTTCCTGACTTCCGGTGGGCCCCATAGACCTGTTTCTTACCCTCCCCAGGCTCCAGAGGCTTTCCCCCTGGAGACCTTCTGAAGGCTAAAAACATCCTCCTCCATATGAGCCAAAAATCAGCTGGCTGGTTTACACATGCATGCTAGAGTGGAGCAGATATTGCTCCGCGTGCCACCTTTGGCACGCATGTGATAAGTTTGGCATCACAGATCTAGAGTCTAGAATTCTTTTTCTCCCTAATGTGTTTCCCATTGCACCACTATAGGTTTGGGAACTGGCTGGGTCTGTAGCCTTAACCTCGATCTGACTGCTGGCTTTAGCAAACTTGCAATTTCCTCCCAAGGTCTGCTGGGGCTTGCTATTTGTTGGAGGAGTCCAGGGGGCTTTTCTGGTCTCATCTTCATGGGAGCACAAATGGCACAGCTTTTTATGTAGTCTTCCACATCTGCCTTCATCTTTGGCCACCAGAACTGTCTCCTAGCAGGGTTTTCAGGAACCTGAAATGGTCGGTCAGCTTTGAGTCATGGCTGCGCTATAGCACTTCTAGTCTCAAGCTGGCAAGGTTATATAGCTTAGATTCCTTCCATGCTAGCCCATCCCTTATGGTGAAGACATCTTTATTATCTGTGAGCCAGGGGTCAGCTGGAAGTGCAGTTTTCAGTGCTAGTGTCAATTTGTCCCATCCAGAATCAGATGGCCATCTGGATTGGCCCCTGGTGGTGACTTGTGCTCCCTGTTGTGTGGATAGAATGATGGCATGGACGACTATCAAATTGAGGTTTTCTTGATAAGGCATAGGGTTTTTAAGAGATTTTGTTGTGATGTCCAGACCTCGAAAGGCACTTTCCTCCCTTTAAGAAAATGTCTCCAGGAGACAAGAGCCCAGTGGACTGCATAGGCTTCCTTTATTTATTTATTAGATTTGCATGCCGCCCCTCTCCAAGGACTTTGGTTGAGTAAGAAAGCTGACGAAATTCAGAAGTTTGCTGATAGAAACAATGTTAAACGATTCTATGAAGCCCTCAGATCTGTGTATGGACATCAGCCCTCAGGGAGCTCCCCTCTAATGGACACAGCTGATGCAACTCTCATCACTGACCCTGATTCTACAGTGTTGGGCCAAGCACTTTCAATCTGCATTGAACCACCCATCTTCCTCAACAATGAGGCAATTGACAGATTGCCCCAGATGGACATCAACCACAGCTTGGACTCCCCACCATCAAAGACTGAAACCCTACAGGCCATCAATCAGCTGTCCAGTGGCAAGGCCCCAGGATCTGATGTGATACCAGCAGAGATCTATAAGGATGGGGCTGCAGTGCTTGTCAATAAACTCATTCAGATGTTCCAGTCTTTCTGGAATCAAGGAACCATTCCTCAGGAGCTTAAAGATGCATCCATCATACACTTCTACAAGAGGAAAGGTCTGTGATAATCATAGAAGAATTTCACTGCTTTCCATTGCAGGCAAAATCTTTGCATGAGTGTTGTTGAACCACCTGACTGACTATCCGGAACAGGATCTATTACCCGAAGCACAGTGCGGTTTCTGCAAAAAGCATGGCACTGTGGACATGATCTTTGCAACCTGACAATTCCAAGAGAAGTATCAAGAGCAGAATTGTGAACTTCATGGATCTCACTAAGGCATTTGACAGTGTCAGTCGTGAAGGCCTGTGGTGCATCAGGTCAAAATTTTGGTGCCCTGATTGATTCATCATGATGGTACGTCAATTACACGATGGCATGATGGCCCATGTGCTGGACAATGGAGAAGCTTCAGAGGCCTTTTCTGTCACAAACAGCGTCAAGCAAGAGTGTCTGTTGGCACTGACCTTGTTCAGCATAATGGTCTCAGCCATGCTATCAGATGCCTTCCAGAACAGTTCCTTGGGAGTTAGCCTGAGATACAGGACTGATGGGAAACTGTGAAGACTCCAGGCTGTCATCAAGATAAAGAAGACTGTGCTACGTGACCTTCTCTTTGTGGATGACTGTGCCCTGTATTTTGGATCAGAGCAGGATAATTTTGCAGCAGCATGGAATAACTTTGGTCTCCTTCATAAAGAAGACCAAAGTGATGCAACATCCAGCTCCAAAAGCCAAATACAAAGAGCCCACCATCACAGTAAAGGGACAAAAGCTACAAGCAATGGACCAATTTACATACCTTGGCAGCATCCTCCCCCGTACAGTGACAATTTTCATTGAGGTCAACTGCAGAATCATCAAGGCAAGCTCTGTATTTGGCAGACTAATGACCAATGTGTGGAACCAACATGGAATAAGCCTTGCTACAAAGCTCAAAATCTACCAAGCAATAGTGCTAACTACCCTGTTGTATGCCAGTGAGATTTGGACTGTATACAGGAGATATGGTAGGCAATTGTACCACTTCCACATAATGTGCCTCCATAGAATTCTGAGGATCCAGTGGCGGGATAAGGTGCCTGACACTGTGGTCCTCTCCAGAGCAGGCCTGATATCAATTCCCACCCTGCTGAAGAAAGTCCAGACACACAGGGCAGTCCATGTTGCTAGAATGCCAGACCATCAGGTCCCTAAACAGCTCCTCTATGGTGAGCTTTCTAAAGGAAAGTAATTGCATGAGGGACAAAGGAAACATTACAGAGACACATTGAAAGCCTTCTTCAAGTCCCTCGATATTGACACCACTTCCTGGGAAACCCTGACACAAGATCGACCAACATGGCACATGCTGACCCACCAAGGCTGCTAGACATCTGAGGCCAGAAGAACATTCAGAGCAGTAGAGAAGTGAGCACTCCGCAAAGCCAGGGCTGCAAATGCAAATGCTGTGACAATGGTGCCCACACATGTCTTCCCAACATGTGGCAGAACATTTCATGTCCACATAGGCCTTACCAGCCACCTGCGGACACATCGTATATAGCCCACAATCCATTAGATGTCAACATTGTCAAACACCTTCTGTGCGTCCAGGAAGGCAAGAGCAACTTGCCTCCCTGGATGTACCTCACAATATTCCAGAATGTTCTAGTGCATTGTTTTATTTGTCTTTGTGGTAAGAAACCGCTTTGGTCTGTATTTATTATTTTATTTAAAACTTTTTTTGTTCTTTCTGCCAGTATTGACATAAAGATCTTATAGTCTGCGTTTAACAACAATATGGGTCTATAATTCTGTATTTTATCTTTCTCAAGACCTTCTTTTGTAATTACAATGATATATGATTCCCTCCATGTGTCAGGTATTTTACCTTGCTCCAGAATTTCATTATGTACTTCTATAAGGGTGGGTTCAAAAGTTTTGTTAATCTTTTTATAAAATTCACCTGGGAAGCCATCTGGACCTGATGATTTGTTGTTCTTTTGTCTTTTTAAGGTTTGTTGGAGTTCCTGGATCTTACCATTTAACATTCATCTATCTGAATCCTCAATTTCTATAGTATTATTTTCAGTTAGATATTTTGTTGTTTTTGAAATTTCTACTGGGTCTTGTTTGTATAAGTTTTTATAGTAATCAAATGTGATTTCTTTTTTCTGTTGTTCCATGTGTTGAACCAGTCAATTTTATCTACTAATTGACATAGTAGTCTATCACTTTTACTCTTTTTAATCTTTTGAGAGAGCCATCTGCCTGGTTTGTTAGCCGTTTCAAAGTATATTTGTTTAGATTGCTTTATATTTCTATCGTGTTCTTATTAATCGATAATATTTACTTTGTGTCTGGCTTCCTTTAACAAGTTTAGTGTCTTATTATTGGTTGGATCTTGTTGTAAGTTCCTTTCTAAAGTTTTAATCTTATTTAAATGTTGATTATATTCTTCCCTCTCCTCCTTTCTTTTTTTGACTATGTAGGCTATTGTTAAGCCTCTCACATATGCCTTTAGTGTATCCCAAAGTATTTGTATGGAGATGGGTTATTTCTTATTTTCTACTAAAAATAAGTCTAGCTGTCTTTTAATTATCCTTAAATAATTTTTATCCTGAAGCTAATCAATATACAGAGTCTACCTCCTATAATCCTTCATTTCTCCCTGCCAAATGATCTTCAGTGGATTGAGGTCTGCCTATGTATTTGGTTCTATATCAACCGATTTAATTTTTTTGTACAATCCTTTATTTAGCCATGTCATATCTATTCTTGAAAATGAGTTGTGGGCAATGTTCCCTCTAACCTGCACAGTGTGCTGTGGTGCATGCAAGACGGTGCAGAGTTTTCCAAGCCCACGCAGAGCCGGCGCCGTTTCTCCCCACCCGACAGCTGATCTGCCCCTCCCAAGCTGTCAGTGGGGGAGAAAGCCCCAGCTTCTCCCGCTCTGTCTGGGGCTGCCGTTGCATGCGCCCACCTCCCCTGCGACCTCAGAAGGCAGAAGATTGGGGTGGGGGGCTGATGGAGGCCAGCTGCCTTGCACTGATCAAGGCCGCCCCACAGGCTTTCTCGAGCACTGAGGGACGGCCTTCTGCTTCCCCTCAGCTGCTGCCACGCTTACCCGGCGGAGGGCATTTCTCGCAGGGGCCCTGTCAGCACCACACCCAGTTTGGATGGGGGCAGCTAGTTGCCACGAGCATCCAAAATGGGGGCACTGCTGGCAGGGACCCCATGAGAAATGCCTGCCTGGGCAAGTGACATGCGGCGGCAGCTGAGGAAAAGCAGGTGACACTCAAAAAGGCCCGTGGCAGAAGGGCCTTTTTCTTTTTTCTTTCCCTTCTTGGAGGAGGAAATTACCTCTCTTGGCTCCGTGCAAAGCCCAAGAAGCAACGGAGGCACTAAAGAGGAACCACCACAAGGAAGCCAGCTCCATCCCACCTAGTGCAGCGCAGGAGCAGCAGACCTTGTCTGCTTCTGCTGGGGGAAGAATAGAGTTTTTTTATTGACCACATGTGATTGGACACACAAGGAATCTGTCTTGCTGCATATGCTCTCAGTGTACATAAAAGAAAAGAGACATTCATCAAGAATCATAAGGTACAACTCTCCGGGTACAAATAAGCAATCAATCATGTTATCAATCAGTCAGTATAAATCATAAGGATGCAAGCAACAAAATTACGGCCATTAGTGGCAGGAGGTGGATGAAGAGAGCCCCTCCCCGAGAACCGGGATTCCTTCCCTGGAGCCCTGCTTGCATTGCTTTCTACAAATGGTGAATGGCTGCAGTGGGGGGGCTAGTGCGTTGTCCGGAGGCATCACTCTGAGGGCAGACCTCCCTCTTGGCTCCATTAAGGTGGCTTGCAAAGAAGGACAAATGGGAATCTATTTCCTCTCGGAGCGGATAAGGAGGCGGGGGGGCTTTTCCCCTCCTGTTGCACGTCCGTTCGTCGGGCTGGCTCGCTTGGTGGGGCGGGTGCATAGCCAGGCTCTTGGGAGGGAGGGAACTGGCCCTACGCCCTGGAGCTGCCCGCCTCCCACTGATCCTGGCGCCCCTTTTCCCAGGGGAAAAGCTTGAGGGCGGTGTCCACGAGGAGGAGGACTACGATGCCCATCATCCTCAGCCAACACAGGGTGTGCATAAGTGCAGCAGCATGCCCCCTATGGGCCATCAGCCCCTGCCCCAATCCTGCAGCCTGAGAGAAAGCAAAAGAGATATCAAAGCGAGAGAAAAACAGAAAGGAAGGTGAGAGAAATAATAAAAATTAAGAAATGAGAGCAAAAAGGGAGGAGAAACAAATAAGAGAGAGAAGGGGGGAGTTGGTGTCTACGTAGTTAGTTTGAATTCTGTAAGTTTCATCGATCTCCATTATTATTATTATGTCAGTACAACACAGCAAACGAGATCACTATGCTGGATTTCGTATTTCATCACAAGTCGGGCACTTCCCAAGCACCTAGGACTGCGTGATGTAGCGGCGAATTATGTTTGCCGATCCCAGTAAAGCGGCCTTTTGCAATTGACAGATGGAGATTTTGTCAATTCCGATGGTTTTCAAATGTCCGCTGAGATCCTTTGGTACTGCGCCCAGCGTGCCAAGTACCACTGGGACCACTTTCACTGGCTTATGCCAGAGTCGTTGCAGCTCGATTTTTAGATCTTCGTATTTCACTAATTTCTCTAGCTGCTTCTCCTCAATTCTGCTGTCTCCATGGATTGCGATGTCAATGATCCATACTTTCTTTTTCTCCACGATCACAATGTCTGGTGTGTTATGCTTCAGAATTCGGTCAGTCTGAAGTCGGAAGTCCCACAGTAGTTTTGCTTGCTTATTTTCAACCACTTTTTCGGGCTTATGATCCCACTAGTTCTTTGCCACTGGTAAATGGTAGTTCCGGCACAAGTTCCAGTGGATCATCTGTGCCACAGCATCATGTCTATGCTTGTAGTCAGTCTGTGCAATCTTTTTGCAGCAACTGAGTATGTGATCGATTGTTTCATCTGTTTCTTTACAGAGTCTGCACTTTGGATCATCTGTTGATTTTTCAATTCTGGCTTTGACAGCATTTGTTCTAATGGCCTGTTCTTGTGCCGCCAGTATTAGTCCTTCTGTCTCCTTTTTGAGTGTTCCACTTGTAAGCTATGACCAGGTCTTTTCTTTATCCACTTTGCCTTCAATCTTCTCCAAGAACTGTCCATGTAATGCTTTGTTCTGCCAACAGTCCATACGACATTGTGTTACATTTTTTCTGTACTGGTCCTTAGTTTGCTTCACCTTGAGAAGCTTCCTATTGTTGACCTCCATCAATGCTGACTCTTTGCTCCCCTTCACATAGTCAGCTAATGCATGCTTCTCTTCTTCTATAAGTTTATATGTTTATAAACTGTTATACATTACACTATACTAAGATCTAAATGTTACCTGTTTTGAATATTCTTTTTATGTTTTGTATATTTGTAAATAAAATTATATTTTAAAACTTATTTTAAAAAAAACAACACTCCACAGCCTGCACTGGCTGTCGATCAGTTTCCGGTCACAATTCAAAGTGTTGGTTATGACCTATAAAGCCCTACGTGTCATCGGACCAGAATACTTCCGGGACCACCTTCTGCCGCATGAATCCCAGTGACCGATTAGGTCCCACAAAGTTGGCCTACCCCGGGTCCCGTCGACAAAACAGTGTCGTCTGGCGGGACCCAGGGGAAGAGCCTTCTCTGTGTCTGCCCTGGCCCTCTGGAATCAACTCCCCCCGGAGATTAGGATGGCACCTACCCTCCTTGCCTTTTGCAAACTCCTGAAAACCCATCTATGTCACCAGGCATGGGGAAATTGACATACCCCTAGCTGTTTCGATTTACGTATGGTTTGTCTGGATTGTATGATTGTTTTTTATAAGGGTTTTTAAAAATTGGTTTTAATATTGGATTTTTATATGTATTGCTTGTTGTGAGGCGCTCCGAGTCCTCGGACAGGGGTGGCATACAAATCTAATAAATAATAATAGTAGTAGTAGTAATAATAATAATAATAATAATAATAATAATAATAATAATAATAATAATGAGTCAATGACATCCTTTCCCACCCACTGGGTGGAGGAGAAGCCATAGCCGCCACCGCTGCAGGAGGAGCCGCGCCCCAAGGTGGGAGGTGGAGGAGGAGAAAGCCGGAGAGAGGGGCGGATTGGGCAGGCAGCACGGGAGGCCAGGTGTGCAAGGGGGCTGGAGACGCCTGGGGCGGGGGGAAGGGAGGCTTGGCACTGGCACATCCATGGCGGCCAGGGGCGGCCGGCAGCTCCTGTTGCGCAGCCTTAGAAAAGGCTGCACAGAAAGTTTTTTGGGGTGTGCAGCCGCATGGGTTAGAGGTAACATTGCCCATAACCAGTCGCATTATGTGTAGCAAAATAAATCAGAAGCTTCACAAATGACTGCATTTTGCTGATTCAAATAACCTTTTATAATGATAACAAAAGATTTCTATAATACCACATGTTCCTTCACAGACCACATGGCAAGAAATGTTTTCACAACAAAGTACAATGGAAAACTGGTTAAACCACACCCTTCTTCTTTCTCAGTTTTTGGATATGCTCAGTCAACACTTCACTTTGATTGGTGACTGAGTCACCAGATAAGATTCATTGACTAATCATGTTCTGATTAGCTCTCTCAATCAGGAATAAATCTCAACACAATCAAGTACTGCTCTCGCCTTTTCTGGGTCCATCTTGATCCCGTCCTTGGAGATATAGTATCCCAAATAGTCTAGTGAAGTCTTGTGGAACTTGCATTTGGAAAGTTTCACATGTAATTTGGTGGCTAGGAGTTTTTTCAAGATTTGTTGCGCTAGTTTCACATGCTCTTTCCAGCATTTCAGTAAAGATGAGAAT
Source organism: Erythrolamprus reginae (assembly GCF_031021105.1). Taxonomy (NCBI): domain Eukaryota; kingdom Metazoa; phylum Chordata; class Lepidosauria; order Squamata; family Dipsadidae; genus Erythrolamprus; species Erythrolamprus reginae. The sequence goes on along the minus strand of NC_091951.1, from coordinate 216,290,281 downwards.
ATCATCTAAATAGACAAGCATCCCCTTGTACAAGGTGGAGGTGGAACACCTCATTGATATACTGCATGAAAACTGGCTCCCTGCAGCTAAAAAGGCATTACCTTGAATTGGAAGCTTCTCAGCAGGCAGTTGAATGCAGTTTTCCATTCATCTCCCTCTCTGATTTGGATGTGATAGTATGTTTCTCTCAAATCTAGCTTGATAAATATCTTGCCTTTGGACATGTGGTTCAACAAGTCTTTCATGAGGGGAAGGGTGTAGGTGTTCTGCACACACACCACATTCAATCCCCAGAAGTCAATACATAATCTGACACACATACACTGTCTTTCTTCTCCTTGAATAGCATCAGGGTGGCAACCCTCAATTTTGCCGATTGGATGAACCCCCTCTCCAAATTGTCATTGATATACCTCCTCAGTTCTTTCAGTTCCTTTGGGGAGATGGAATATATCTTCGGCTTCGGGAGTGTTGCACCTCGCTCAAATTCTATCATGCAGTCCTTCGACTGGTGGTGGTGTGTCATTACATTTTTCCTTGCTAAACACCCTCTCTAAATTACGATATTCTCTCAGCATCTTCTGGGAACCTGGTGGAGTGGCCTCCTTCACAGGAGTTGCCAGTTGAGGATCAGTCAGTGCCCCAGGTGTCAGCCTGTCAACCTGCACTGCCTGCTGCTGCAGCATTCTTTGCTTGGTTGTCATAGAGACGGGGAGGGGTAGAGAATAAGGGGGATTGGGAAGTGTGCAGCAGGAGGAAAGTTTTGTTAAGTTTCGTTTTCCCAGGTTTGGAGGAGACCGTTAGACGGACAAATTCCTGAGAAGCCCGGGAGGAGCATCTTGGACCACCTGATGTGTCTGGACAATGAAAATTGGGTGGATGCCCAACAGGGGGGTGAAATATGGGGATGTAGTATGTGGGTTACGCACCATTTTATTCAGACTTTGCTTTGCTTTTGATGTTTAAAGTTCTGATTTTGATAAATTCACTTTGAACCTTAAATGAAAGGACTCTGAGTTTTATTTGTCTGAATTCTGACTGGCAGCATCTGACATTAAGCAAAGTCTGCCTTAACAGTCACTCCTGGAGAGAAATCTACCAGGGACTGGCAAAAGATGTCCTGATGTGAGAGCGAAGGGTTAACCTCGGAAGAAGAAATTGCTCTTAAGAGCCAGGGACCCCTCAGCGTGGAGAAAGAGGAAACATCTGACTTCAGCAGAGATGATCCTGCCAGACGGATTCCACAATGGTCTATCGGGGTAGGATCAAAAGGCCTCCTTGAAGAGGGAAGCAGAGATTTGGATGCAAATGTGACACATCGTAAAAAGAAAAGTAAGGAGAGATGGGTGGTTAACCAGGAAGGGAATCTACTGACAGAACTAGTCCTGTCAGCAGTGGAAAAGAAAAGTCAGGCTTCCCTAAAACCTCTCCTTAGTGAGGAAGAGGGGGAGGAGGATCAAATGCCAGGACCCTCGGGCCAGGGAAAACAGCGTCAACAGGCAGCCACCCAGAGCCCTCCCCCCCCCGAGGCCAAAGCCCCGTGAGCCCAAGATGTCCTGCACAGAGGGGGGAGCCCACAGAAGCAAGGCCCCAAGTGCCCCCCCTTCACCCAGTGTTGCGATGGAGCGCCGGCAGGGTTGAGGTATTTCCTGGCTCATGTAAATCAGTACATGGAAGATTATGATGATGAATTCCCCAATGACCCAGCCCAGGTTAGGGTGGAGACCCGGGCATTGGATGCGGAAGCCGCAAATTGGATGGTGTCATTGCATGAGAGACCCCGTCCTCAGGAATTTTTATCAGTTTATGACAGCACTCAGAGCACGCTTTGAGGATCTCCAAGTGGAGAGGAAAGCTAGATCAAAGCTGAAGATCCTAAAACAGGGAGGAAGATCAGTTACTGAATACACCCAGGAGTTCAGGGAACTGATGGCTTATGTGAGCTCTTACCCAATGAATATTCTGATGGAATACTACATGGATGGCTTAGATGACGAAGTTTGCCGGCATTGCAGAGGTACAGCAATCCCTAGAAACCTTAGGAGATGGTTCGAGTTGGCAGCAGAGGTGGAGATAGATCTCCAGCGTAACCAACGGGATGAAATCCCCCCCCCCCATAGGGAAGAGAGGGTCATGAAGAAAATGCCCCGAAGTTTCCCAGACAAGCCCAAATCTACAGCCTCTTTCCAGTGTGGGAAAAAAGGCCATTGGGCTGCAGAATGCTTTGCCAAACCTGTGCCGAGGGTGACACCTGGTGGCGGAGAAAAGTCGGAGCAACGGATTAAGAAATCCTCAGAGGCTGCCAAAAGTGGAAAGGAAACCATAGGGGTCTCCCTCCCAAAAAGGGAGGAGTTGGGATCTCCGGATCGTCCTAGCATCCTGGAAAGTGAACCGGAAGAAGCCTTCTCGGTAAGCCCCCCCGGTTGCGTATACATTCACCTAACTTTAAGGGACCCGAACGGGGGGATGAGGGGGAGTATGGTAGCCCTACTGGATTCGGGCTGCACCAGGAATTTGATGTCCCCTGAGGTGGCAGAGAGTTTGGGCCTCAAACTCAAGAAATTAAGGGACCCCATTTCTTTCACCCAAATGGATGGAACCATAGGAGGGGGGAAACCCTCTACTCAGGAGACAGGGACTTTAATAATTACCATGGGCTCCCAGCAAGAGTCTATGCAATTTATTGTGGGACCTGTGCTGGATAGCGCAGTCATTTTGGGACTCCCCTGGTTGCGGAAGTGGAATCCAGAAGTAAACTGGTGCACTGGATCAGTCACGATATCCTACAAGGGGAAAGAGGAACAAGGGTTTCTAATGGCCGAGTTGGGGAAGAAAGGTCCCCCCCAGTGGAGAAAATTGCAGGCGAGTTAAAAATCCCCAGAGAATACTGGGATCTAAAAGCAGTGTTCAGCAAGAAGGAAGCCAACAAACTGCCTCCCCACAGGGCCACAGACTATAGTATTGATATAGCGCCCGGGGCGAAATTGCCAAACCCCCGGATGTACTCATTAATTCCAGGGGAATTGACTGAATTACGGCGCTTCATTGATAAAAATTTGGAAAGGGGATTCATAGAACCAGCCAGGCCTCAAATGGCAGCCCCCATCATGTTCAGGGAGAAGAAAAATGGCTCGCCTTGCTTAGTGGCTGACTATAGAAACTTAAACGCCATTTGTACGCACAATGTGTATCCCCTGCCCCTTATGAAGGACATGTTAACTTATCTGGCGAAGGGGAAGTTTTTCACAAAATTGGACTTACACGAAGCATACTACCGGGTGCGGATAAAGAATGGAGATGAGTGGAAAACTGCTTTCAACACTCCCCTGGGATGCTTCCAATTTAGGGTACTCCCTTTTGGCCTGCAGGGGGCGCCAGGAGTTTTCATGCAACTGATCAATGAGGTATTGCATTAACATTTATTTAAAGGATGCTTGATCTACCTAGATGACATTTTAATTTATTCAGAGTCTCTAGAGGAACATATAACTCTGGTCAGGGAAGTTTTAAAGAAACTCAAAGCTGCAGAACTGTATGCTAATTTAATGTGTTCCTAATAAATGGATTTTAAAAGGAAAATGGATGCCTTGGACTTTATTATTTGGGACATGTTCCTTGGAGACTTGACATGTTAATTAACAAGTTACAAAATGCATGACATTTGCCCCTGAATAGCTCTTTTCCACTTACAGGAAAATTGACTTGAGTGATAACTAATCACTAATGTTAAATGGTGTGTTCTGCCGGCATGTCCCAACCGCCCGTAATTACAGGGTAATTAGTCCAGAAAGACACACACCACACGATAGAAGGAAAACCAAAAGTCTTTAGCAACAGAAAAGCAGAAAAAACTCCCTTTTTAAATGTCAAAGGGATTTTCTGGTACACACAAGGCACAGGTTAAATGCAATCCAATTTCTCACCCAGTAACTGGGAAATTGAGTCCAAATTCCAAAATCCAGAAAGTCCACATACAATCTTGAACAGAGAAACAGCAAAACCACGATCTTGATGAAACTATGAATCAGATAAACTTCCACAAGGCTAAATCAGCATGCTGCTCTTTTTATCTGTAGCACTAATTACAGCAGCCCCACCCAACCACAGGTGGCCTCACTTATCTCCTGTAATAATCCTTCAGTTGTTCTCTTTTATGCATCACTCTCCGCATGCGTGGGTCTGTCATAAGTTCTTGTTCAGAATCCAGGGATGATAAGGAAGATTGATCTCCTCCTGGGCTTTCTGCCAAACTCTCCTCTTCCCTGTCACTCACGCTTCCTTAATCAGAGGAGACTTCGTTGACAGATTCTGTTGGGAGCAAAACAGGCCTGTGGCATGTGGATGTTTCCCCCACATCCACCTGCACATTCCTTGGGGCAGGAGCTGGGCCAGAGCTAACCACAACAATGGTGTATGGATTAAATTATTTGGAAAGGATATCCTGTTCCAGAGGCACTATTTCAGTTGCCATGATCTTTAATTAAGCAAAACAGTGCATCGTAAGGCAAAAACATTTGAACCAATGTACCTCAAATGGACTAAATTACTGAAAATGTCCAAAATTCAGAAGCTCTAACACCTAAGGATAAGAAATTTGGGAAAGTTGTGGCTGCTTTAGTGCTACTGCATAGCTGCATTGTTGCTTTTGTCACATGATCTTCATTTTCAACAGTCTGTGACAGTTTCTAGCCAATTTTGCAATCTTTTGCTTCTTCTTCACCCCACAACAGTAATTTACCTGCTGGAAGGAAAGGTGCTCCCTGCCAAATTCCTTCAAGGAAACTCAATGAAGAAGCCAGCAAAAATTTCTTTTTTTAATTACTTTTTAAAATTGATTTTAAAATATAAAATATAAAACACACACACAACATACAACAAGTGCTCAGTGATTGGTGCCCACCACCAGACAAACATTCACACCCCACCACCCAACTGGGGGTGTTTCTTATATATACCATTTTAACTAAAGAGCAATGTCTCTATTTACATATTATAAAGTGATTCCAATTTATTCCTTGTAGCTTGGTCTCAGATTCTACTAATATTGTAGAATATATTGTCTTACCTTGTCCCATCGCCCCATCAGTTGTCACAAATCAATTTCATTAACCGAATTCATCCTTTTGTCCATAATCTCAAGTTGAATATGATCTACCAAGTACCAGTACCAATTTTGCATTGTCCATTTTGTCACATCCTTCCAACCCAAGACTATTACCACCTGAGTGCTTCCTTACGCTGCTTGTTTTATTTCTCTAAATTCTCCCATCGCATTGCTTTTAACTAATACTGCCATTTCCTTGGTAATTATCCATCGTATATTTAACATCCTATTAATATCCTCTTGCACTTTTTGCCAAAAGTTCTGCACTACCAGGCATTCCCAAAGCATTCCTTTATCTTGACACCCATGCCAACAAGTATTTTTAACATTCTGCTGGAAATATGCAAGTTGAACGGGTGTGTAATACCACTTATGTAATATTTTCCTTCTCATTTCTCTAACCCTTGTATTCTTAATTTTCCTTATATTCTCCACTATATTCTTCATCTCTTGCACATCTACTTGTATTTCACTCTGCCACCATTTAGTCAATCCTTGGGTCACATACCCATCTGACTGCACTAACATATTATATGTATTACTTGCTTGCGCCATGGTACCCTCACTTTTTTCTCTTATTATTTTCTTTAACTCTATCCAGTCCCCTTATAATTTTAGTTGCTCTTTTCTATACTTTATCTGGAGTTTCAATGTCCTTTTTGAAGTGCTGTGACCAAAATTGAATGCAGTACTCTAGGTGTGGTCTGACTAGAGCATTATAGAGTGGTATTAATACCTCCTTAGTCTTGGAATATATCCCCCTGTTGATGCAGCTTAAGATTGTGTTGGCTTTTTTAGCCGCCGCTGCACATTGATGGCTCATATTTAGTTGGTTATCCACCAAAACTTCAAGATCTTTCTCACAGTCGCTGCTGTTAAGTGTGGTTTCTCCCAATTTTTATGTGTGTCTTAGGTTTTTCTTACCTATATATAAGATTTTGCTTTTTTCAACATTAAATTTCATTTTGTTAGTTTGAGCCCATAGTACTAATTTATCTAGATCTTTCTGTATTTTGAGCCTATCCTATGGGGTATTGGCTACCCTCGCCAGCTTGGTGTCGTCTGCAAATTTGATTAGTTCCCCCTCTATTCCCTCATCTAGGTCGGTGATGAATACGTTGAAGAGCACTGGGCCCAGGACTGAACCCTGAGGTACCCCGCTGCCTACCGCCTTCCATGTGGATTTGGAACCATTGAGGACTATTCGTTGGGTGCAGTTGGTCAGCCAACTGTTAATCCATCTACATGTGTTGTAGTCTATCCCACTTTTTTTCCAATTTGTAGAGTAGTAGTTTGTGGTCTACTTTATCAAAAGCTTTACTAAAGTCCAAGTATATTAGGTCTATAGCATTACGCTGGTCTACTGATTTGGTTATGGCGTTGAAAAATGATATGAGATTGGTTGGCATGATTTAGTTCTGACAAACCCATATTGGCTGTTGGTTATTATCTTGTTTGTTTCTAGGTAGTTCTTTTAGGACTCTGGGGTATAGTCCACCTGGTCCTGGTGATTTGTACTCAATCTCTCAGGTGTTCTCTTACTATGATTTTAGTTATGTTGAGTTCTGAAACAATGACCCAAAAGGGTATATACAGTCATGCTTTAAATATTATTTTTAGTGTTGTGAAAAACTATTGCATTGGCAATATTTAATTAGCCAAAATATGAAAGTTGATATTCGCAAATGATTTTAGCAGCGATAAAAGTAAACTGGAATTAAATATTACAATAAGTATCAGTCTGCCATTAATATTGGCAGCCCACCAGCATGCACTTCCCTGCATTTTCTGGTAAAGCTTGCATTGTATTCTTATATTGTCATCCTGTGCATTTTCCTGATTAAGAGCAACAAAAGTGGCTGTCATAGTGAATTTGTAGAGAAGAACTTTCTGTTCTTTTAATTTTGTCTAATTGAATTGGCTTGTTTAATTTATGATGAAATAATATTTCATTTAAAAACAATAGCTACATTTTAATACTTTATATCTGTGGGGCTCTAGCCACCTGGAATAAGTTGTGATAATGATTCTTTGCTGCTTTTTTGTTTGTTTTCTTTTCCAGTTTATTTGAAACGCTCCAGTCATTATTTTGGTCAGTCTTTGGACTCATCAATCTGTATGTGACCAATGTTAAAGCTCGACATGAATTTACTGAGTTTGTTGGAGCCACTATGTTTGGCACCTATAATGTCATCTCACTGGTGGTCCTGCTTAATATGTTGATAGCCATGATGAACAATTCCTACCAGCTTATTGCTGTGAGTACTTCATATTTTGCTTTTTATTCTGAAATGTTGACAATGATTTTTTGTATGTTTACAATTTTAGTTCTCAGATAACATCTGAGAAATAAATCAGAGTCCAAATCTTTTATTTCTTCCAAGTTCCAATTTATTATCAGAATCATGTTGGTAGCTGTTGTGAGCGCTCCTTGTCCACCACTGGTAATGTTAGATTTGGAGGAGGATGAACCAGGCCCCTCTGGATACCTTGGGCAAGTGGTTTTGTCAGCTGATGCACAGAGTGAGAGTGAGGAAGAAATAGACCTGGATGAACCCGAGGAACCACCAGATGTGGTAGATATATCAATGGGGGATTAGTCCAAGCCAGAGGATAAAGGAGACATTAGAGTGGATGAGCCACACTTATATGCTAGATTCAGGAGGTTACAAAGCAGACAACAATACTTGTATGGTAAAAGGAAGTAAAAGGAGAGTCCTCGGAGAGGGGCAGCATATAAATCCGATTAATAAAGTAATTAATAAATAAATTTGTAGCTTTAACTCTATGGGGTTTGCTGACCACTCCCAGCAGGTATAAAAGAAAAGGATCTTGGGAAATTCTGGGTGGAGTTTTAACGTTAATTGCATGGCCACTGTGGGATTTAGAAAAGGCCCCCATAAAGACTGATTTGTGCTTTGCAAAAGTTCTCTGCTAGAATCTGCATGCCTGTCAGAATGTCGTGAGCTGATTTTTATACCCTATGATTCATTGCCTGTCTTATCTTGCTGGAAGTAGCTTTTATCTTGAATTCATTAATTGGCCCAGCTTCAGAATGGGCCTCTCCTTTGATGGGCCAGCAAGGTCCTATTTTAGGGGATTATGCAGGATTCTGTCAGCTGATGCAGTGTGAATTTGCTGATCTCCTTTGCATTCAGAATGCCACCAGACAATTACGTCAGTTAAAACAAGGTTCCAGATGTGTGGCAGATTACATTGCAGACTTCCGTCATGTAAGTCACCCATTAAATTATTATTATTATTTATTATTAATGATTAGATTTGTATGCCGCCCCTCTCCGTAGACTCGGGGCGGCATACAAATGATGGTGCTCTCATGGAGATGTTCCAAGATGGAATGTCTGCCAAGATAGTGACTGAGCTCATGCATTCTGCTAGTCCTCCTACATTGGATTGTTTGCAACAGACCAATCCCGGCTCCTCACTGGGGAATCCAGACCACAGCTGTCAATCCACCCAATCCTGCACCAAGACGTATCTTCCAGATGCCACCTTCATACCCTGTGGGTCATCCAGCATTCATTGCCAGAGGTGAGCCAATGGATCTCAGTACCACCAGATCTCACCTGACAGAAGCTGAGAAAGCCAGATGCCGAGCTGAAGGTTTATGGCTGCACTGCAGGGAGGTGGGTCACTTTGCCATCTCTTGTCCCCAAAAGAGACATGGTGCAGCAGTTCCTCTTCCTATTCCAGCCCATGGTCCAGCTCAACAGTTCTAGGCAACTCTGCCAGGAAACAACCAGAGCCTAGTTTAATGGAAACACTGGTTTGGGCAGGCTCCAAGCCAAGTTCCAGTTTTGCAAAGGAGGATCCTGGACCCCTGAGACACCTGATTCTAGCAACCAAAGTAATTCTTAAGAAACATACCCAAGCCCTTCCACCATACCTTTACCTTGGTGGATTCTGGAGCCACCACAAATTTCATGGATGAGGCCTTTGTTCATCTCCATGCTATACCCTTGTGCCCAGTCAACCCCCCCATGATAGTCGAGACAATCGATGGTCATACTCTGCTATCCAGACCCATCAAGTTCATGACTCAGCCCGTATACCTGGCCATCGGACAACATGAGGAGGCCATCCAATTCTATGTTACCAAAGGACTTCGTTTTCCCTCAGTCCTCGGCTTAGCCTGGCTAAGAACTCACAATCCTCGTTGTCAGCGCTCCAAATAGCATGTGAGAAATTAATCAAGTCCCAGTCCAATTCTCTAAATCAGAGCTCAATTTATTAACAGAACCATGTTGGTTACGCCATAACCATTCCAATTGTGAATATTTCCCAGAATTTCACCTAAGTTAAAGTTCATCTTACATCCCCACACCCACAAGTTCATCACAAGAGCCAGTCCATGTGCAGGGGTTTATCAACTTCCTCTTCTCTTCAGTTGAGGCAGAACAAAAGGTGACCTTGGCTCGGAAAAAGGAACCTATGGTTGTGTCTAGTAATTTTCCTACTGACTACTCACTACTCCTCCCAACCCCCCTTATGTTTTATTACTGTGTCAGGCCGAAATCTCTAACTCCACATGATGGCTTCAGCCTGACAGCAGTCCCCCTTCGCAAAGAACCATCTCTTGGAAAAATAGAATAAACATATAGGGGTTAATATCAGTTAAATCACCCCCCAGGGGATACTTTGGTTTGGCTGGGTAAGTTTCATGAAACTGCTTAATTAATCTATCAGCCTTGACATCATGGATCTTAACCCAGGTTGCTTCTGACAGGGGGTACCCCTTCCCGTATTTTCCAGTTTGCCTCGGAAAATACAGGAATCTAATTTTTTTTCATTTCATCGTGAGTTTCCCCCTGTATTACTACTGGGGGAGGGGGTGACTGTGCATGTGGCTTAATGTTAGACCCGATCACTGGCTTTAGCAGGCAGCAGTGAAATACGGGGTGGATCCTCCCTAGGATTCTAGGCAATGCAAGCTGCACCATGTCTGGGTTGGTTACTTTCACAATTGGCCTAAAGGGCCTAAAACTTTTGGGCCTAGCTTTTTGCTAGGCAGCCTTAGCCAAATGTATTTGGTTGACAGGAAACCTTTATCTCCTACTTTAAAAGTGGGCTGAGGAGATCAGTGTTTGTCTGCTTCATTCTTGTAGGCTTTCACTGCCTCTATCAGCGCCTTCTTGGTGTCCTCCCATCCTCTCTTCATTTCCTCCATCCACTCCACCATTGTGATGGATGAGGGAGGTTCTATAGGTATGGGAACAAAATCTTGTCCACTGGTGACCTGGAAAGGAGCTAGTCCCATACTGCTGTGTATGGAGTTGTTGTACACTACTTCTGCAAAAGGCAGTAGTTCAGCCCAATTGGTTTGTTGGTAACTCAAGTAACATTGGAATTATTGTTCGACTAGGGAGTTAGGTCTCTCAACTGCTCCATTCATAGCAGGGTGGAATGCAGAGCTAAGTCCTTGGGTGGAACCAATGGTATGGACGAATTCTCTCCAGAACTTGGCGGTGAATTGCACCCTCTGATATGATTCTACAGGGGACTCCATGCAACCTGTAAATGTGTTTTAGGAATAACTTAGCCAGATATCTGGCTGTGGGCAGTCCCGAACAAGCAATGAAATGAGCTTATTTGGAAAACAAATTGATGACAGTTCAAATAATGGTGTTCCCCTTGCTCTCGAGGAGTTCCATGATAAAATCCATTGCTATCTTTTCCCAGGGCCTGCTAGGGTTGGCGACTTGCTGCAACAACTCTGGAGGTTTTCCAGGCCTATGTTTCCCAGTGGCAGAGATGGCACAACTTTTCACACAATCTTTGACTTCTGCTCACCTCCTAGGCCACCAGAACTGTCTCTGTAGTAGGTGCAATGTTTTCAGGAACCCGAAGTGACCTCCTAGTCTGGAGTCATGACTCCATTGGAGAATTTCTACTCGCAGGCTGGCAGGCATATATAATCCCACTCTTTTTCTTTGTCTAGCCTCGAGTGTGGACAAGTGCAGCCTTCTTTTTAGGTTCCGAAGATGAAGGGAAGCATGGGACGATTGGGAAGATTTCTTCCTCTCTTTGGCTGTTGTACTGGGGTTTTCGCAACAAAGCATCCACAAGCAGATTCTTCCCAGACTGGATGTGCTTCAGTGTGAATAATTTGAAGTATTAGGCCCATTATACTTGCTTAGGAGAAAGCTTCTGAGGGGTTTTTAACACCTCGAGGTTCTTATGATCAGTCCACACCTCAAAAGGAATTGGTCCACCCTCTAGGAAATGTCTCCATGCCTCCTATGCCACTCGAATAGCAAGAGCTTCCTTCTCCCTTATGGCCCATCTCCTTTTGGTGGGGTTCAGCTTTTTGAAAATGTATGCACATGGCAACAGCTGTCCTTCACCATTCTCTTGTAGCAACACAGCCGCTACAGCCACACCACTGGCATCTGACTTAATCACAAACTTTCACATTGGGTCTGGGTGTTGCAGGATTGGCTCCTTTGCAAAAAGTCATTTTAGGCCTTTGAAAGCCTTTTGGCATTCCATTGTCCATCTAATTCGCTGAGAAGGTTTGGACTTAGTAGGGGTAGAACCAGTTTTTAGGAGTTCAGTTAAGGGCAAAGCAACTTCAGTGAAAGCTGAAATGAACTGTCAATAGAAGTTTGGAGTGGATTCAGCGAAGATATTTCTTTTGATCGATCGTTGTTTGTGGATAATAACGGATGAAAGACCCCTGTTGTGTCCTTGTATTGTTAAGGAAGAGTGCCAAAACCCTTGAGAAAAGCGGCGACTGCGTTCTTATTAAATTGGCTGATGGCGGACTTCCGGTTTTTGGCATCAAGCTGTCACCAGCCAGCTCTCCGTTCTCCGGGGGTTGTCCTGGCCTTTCGTGCGGTTTTTTTGGTGCTTAACGGCGATCACCGACCTGGAGAGACGGTGATTTAGTAGAGGAACTCCTTGTGTACCTGATGGAGGTCGGCGTGCCCAACGGGAAGCAGGGAAACCCTTTTTGCCAGCGCACGAAGAACCGATCTGCAGATCGGCCTGAAGCTGTGACGCACCAACTCCATTAAGGAAGCTGTGAGAGGGCGGCGGTGAAAGCTTTTGGAGTGGATTCAGCGAAGAGACTTCTTTTGATCGATCGTTGTTTGTGGATAATAACGGATGAAAGACAACCTGTTGTGTCCCTGTATTGTTAAGGAAGAGTGCCAAAACCCTTGAGAAAAGCGGTGACTGCGTTCTATTTAAATTGGCTGATGGCGGCAGAGAACAAACAAGGATAGGCAGACCGAGCAGATGTATTGAAAACTATATACCAACTGAACATTTCTGCTGGATTCTGCTTGTGATTTTGCAGTAATAGATTGGAAACAACGTGTGATACACAACACTCGGGGGACAGAAAGTTTTTGGATGTCTTGATGGTAAGAGGAAGTTTTGGACAGACTTAAGTGGATTAGAACAAACTGAGTCGGTGACAAGCTTAAAAAAAAAATCGGAGGTTTTTTCTTTTTATATATCTAATCCCTTTCTTTTCTTTTCTTTTACCCTCCTATTCATCTCCCCCCTTTTGTCGAATCCTACTATTCCACCTCACTTTTGATCGTGTATTGACTTTGCATTGTTGTTCCAGTTGTTAGAAAACAAACAAAAAACTACAACTCTGAACTTTGATTCCCTATTAAACCTACAACGCTGTTCCCTTGCTGATAAACTGTCGGAGAGCGTCAGAGATTCCTTAAACATAGAGATCGCTAGAGACTGAACTGTGAATCGTGACTCAGCACTATTGCATCAGCCCAAGAAGAGAGAAAAAGAACAGGGAAGAAAAGGGAAGAAAACGTCCTTCGTTTCTTATTTGCCCTTTATTATTATTGTCTCCCTTATCACCCCTGAATATTTCTGTACTTTTTTTTTCTCTCTCCAATTTCAATTTCAATTACCATTCTTTTTTGAATACTTTATATGTGGCTTGCTGCATTGTTGAGAATAACCCTTTGACTGTTTGATTTTTGATAACATTTTATACTGATATCTTGTCATTACACTGATATATTGCCATTGATAATATTTTATACTGTTAGATTGTCATCAATATTAGAGACCTATTGAACCTATGAATTAATTGAATTAATTAATTGATTTACTGAGCTAGATTTACTTATTTACTTATTGATTTATATCTAAACTAATAATCTATTTATTGACTTATATACATATATGCCGGTGTGTTAATCTATCTATTTATTATCTATCTATTCGCTTATCTATTAATACAAATACTATAACTTAAACAACTGTATTTAACTAGTATAACTATTAACTATTAATTGAAAGTTATTTTCCACTATCTATTACTTACTTAATTATTCTGACATATTCTAACTCACTTGAATATCTGTATTTAGAACATTAATAATACTTAGGAGATACTGATACAGAACTGTATATTTGACATTTTTTGAGTCTTAAGAATTGGAATATAGAGCCTATCATAAGTTTATTATAAATTATCCTATTATACATTTATTATACGTTATTTTCCTAAGAATAATATAAATCAATAATATAATAATATTGAATACATTGAGTACAAGTGAAAACTAACATTTTTGTAACCTTTATTATACTCTATCTGACATTCCCATAAAACAAAATGTCATCTACTAACACAAATACAATTACTAAAGCTTGGAAGAAGGCAACACCTCAATCTTCAACCCCAACCAATCAGCGTAACTTAGAAAACTCGTCTACTGACAAAACATCAGCTGCACAATCAGACCAAGTTGCACCCATTACCTTAGCCTCCCTACAAGAGATAATGTTTAATATGCAGAAATCAATGGATCGTAAGTATGAATTAATGATGGGTGCAATGAAGGAAGATATCAAGGAAGAGATCAAGAAAATTGACGATCGTGTTGGACAGCTTGATGAGAAGATTGCGATGATGCATGGAACCCTCACACAGAATGATGAAAAAAATTCAAAAAATTGAGGAACAAAATGATAGAATGGAAACCAGGTTACAATACGCAGAAAGTAGAACAGAATATATCAATAAAAATCTGGAAGAGGCCATTTTAAATCTTGAGCTTGAAAAATCAGCATTCTTCTTGAGGTTCCAGAATATTAGCGAATCAAGTGAAGAGAACCTGCCTCAGATTATGTCAGAAATTCTTGCACCCATCACAAATAAAACCCCACAGGAAATGTATCAACAAATGGATGAAATTTACATATTATCTACAAGTTACGCAAAAAGAAATCGCCTACCCAGAGAAGTACATATTAGATTCACTAAGCGTACTATAAGAGATGAAATCTACAATATGTCAAAGGAAAATCCTCCATCTTATAAAGGAAAAGAGATTATAGTTCTTCGTCAAGTTCCCAGACGAGTGCGTGAAAAGCGGAAACCCTATCAAACCCTAGCTAATAAACTCAACAGAAACAAGATACCATTTAGATGGCTGACACCTGAGGGCATGCTTATCTCAAATACAAAATAACCTCGATAGAAGATGCAAGGGACTTTTACGATCAAGTTATTAGAAAGGTGAATGAGGAATGTATTAGGGAACATGAATTAAAAGACAAATCTAGCCCGGATGAAAACAGCTCTGAAGACATCCTTGCAGATAAGGAAACTGGATTTAATTTAACGGAAGAACATGGCAGAGATGGCCCAACAACAAGATCTCAAGCGGAGGCGAGAAAGGAGAAAAGAAGAGAACCAGCAAACTAACCTACATCTCAAAAAAACTTTACAGAACAATGAAATAAGACTTCTTTCTATTAATATTAACGGCCTCAACTCTCCTAGTAAAAGAAAAAAAACATTCCACAAAATTGAACAACAAAAAGTAGATATAATCTGTCTCCAGGAAACGCATGTAAGAAAACAAGACCAACTAATCCTAAACCATCCCAAGCTTGGAGAAATCTTCTCATCCCTTGCCCAAGTCAAGAAAAGAGGAGTAGTACTATACATTAAATCTAAACTCAATCCCCAACTAATTTACACCAATGACAATGGACAGATATTAATAGTACAAATCACATCAGGAACAAAGAAAATACATATAATTGCAATCTATGCTCCCACAATAAATCAATCCACTTTTTATGCAAAACTACATCAAAAAATTACGGAATTAAACTTGACAAATATAATAATAATAGGCGACTTCAATGCAATATTAGATAGGAAAAAGGACCATAAAAGCACTAAGCAAATGAAAAAAAGAAAACAACTACCAACAACCTTTGAACAACTTACAACTGAACTAGCTCTAAAAGACATATGGCGTCACTTTAACCCAAATAATAGGCAATATACCTTTTTCTCTTCCCCTCACAAGTCATGGTCCCGCATTGATATGGCCTGGGCGGATTTAGAATTTATTAATGAAGTAACAGACATACAAATACTTCCAAACTCCTGGGCAGATCATAACCCCATATTGTTGAAATGGAGAGATTCAACTAATAACTATTCAAGACGATGGACTATGAACCAAACAATATTTAAAGAAGAAAACTTTCAAAAAATGCTAAAACAACAATTGGGTGAGTTTCTCCAAATTAACAATGATGGTAACACTTCCATACAAAACCTATGGGACACAATGAAAGCTTATGTGCGAGGAACCTATATTGCATACCAAAATAAAAAGAAAAAACAGAAACAAAACAGCCTATCTACACTAAAAATAAAACTTCAGAACCTCAAAAAAACCCTACAAATGAAACCAGACAACGCCGAAATTTTAGGAGAATTGAATATTACAAAACATTACATAAACCTGCAAACTCAAGAAGAACTCTCACATAAATTAAGGATTGCCAAACAAAAGCACTTTGAATTTGCAAACAAACCTGGGCAATGGTTAGCCTCAAAACTCGCTCACCAAAAAGCAGATAAAATTATAGAGGCATTATATGATCATACAGATGCTTTAAAAACAACACTCAGCGATAAAAAACAAATAATTAAATCTTTCTTTGAGGAATTATATAAAAAAGATGACGTAAATGAACAACTAATAAATAATCTATTCAAGAACTTAGAAACACAGAAAAAATAAATAAGGAAGATCAGGATATGCTAAATGACAAAATAACATCAATAGAACTAACTAATGCAATTACAAAACAAAAAAATAATAAAACCCCAGGCACAGACGGTATACCTGCCGAATTCTACAAACAATTTCAAGAAATTCTGGAGCCTATAATGTTACCCCTTGTTAATGAAATTCTCGAGGGTTCAAAACTTCCTTCCTCCTGGAACGAGGCCTACATAACTTTAATACCTAAAGATAGACAAAATAGAGCTTACATTCAAAATTATCACCCAATATCCCTGCTTAACTCAGATTATAAAATTTTTGCATCCATCATAGCCGAAAGATTTAAACGAATATTAACTGTTAGAATACATACAGACCAAAATGGCTTCCTTCCGGCAAGAAACATAACAACAAACACAAGGATTAGATAAATCAGTAGCATTCCTATTCGTAGATCTACAGAAAGCTTTTGATAGTTTATACTGGCAATTCTTTACAACGCAAATAGCGTCAATGCAACTTGGTAATAAATTTACAGAACTCATTAAAACTATATACTCAATACAAACAGCCAAAATACTGATAAACAATGATATGACAGAAACAATAAGTATAAAAAAAGGAGTGAGGCAGGGCTGTCCCTTAGCCCCCCTGATTTTTATCTTTGCACTAGAAGTTCTACTAAATAAAATAAGACACAACAAGGAAATCCAAGGATTAAAAATTAAAAATGAACACTATAAACTTCAAGCTTTTGCTGATGACATGGTGTTCATTGTACAAGACCCCTTAAAATCTGCACCTATCCTAATTAATGAAATAAATAAATTTGGAGAGATTGCTGGACTAAAAATCAATAGAGAAAAAACAAAAATGATAACAAAAAATATGACAAAACAGCAGATATTGAAATTAGAAGAATCCACTAAAATAAAAACCGCCAAAAAAGTTAAATACTTAGGACTATGGATTACCACAAATTGCACTACTATCAAGAAAGTCAATTACGATAAACTAATCAATGAAATGGACAAAGATTTTTGCAGATGGTCGAAACTCCCACTCTCTATAATGGGGAAAATTGCTGTAATTAAAAGCAATATACAGTGGTACCTCGAGATAAGAGTTTAATTCGTTCCGGACCTGGGCTCTTAAGTCGAGCAGCTCTTATCTCGAACGACTTTTCCCCATAGGAATTAATGTAAATAATTTTAATTGGTTCCAGCCCTCAAAAAACTCACAAAGTTAGTCTAAATTATGCAAAAATACATGTTTTTAATGAAGAAATGTACATGTACATATAAATGAATAATGAAGTTTCTTTCACTTAACTTGTAAACTTTCTTAAACTTTTAAATTTACATATGTTCAACTTCTCTGCCACCCAATCCTGTAGGACAGAGGTCCCCAACCCTTTTTGCAGCAGGGACCGGCTTTAAGCGATCAAGAGAGGAATGGGTGAATGAATGGACGGAGGGTGGGAAGGAAGGAAGGGAAGAGGGAAGGGACAGGAACAGAGGAAGGAAGGAAGGAAACTTATGAAAGGGGAGAGTAAGAGAGGAATGAGTGAAGGGAGGGAGGGAGGGAAGAAGGTGGGAAGGAGAAAGAAAAGAAGAAATAGAGGAAGGGAAGGTAAAAGAGAGAAAGAAAAAGAGCAAGAAAGAAAGAAAGAAAGGGGGAAGGGACAGGAACAGAGGAAGGAAGCAAGGAAACTTATGAAAGGGGAGAGTAAGAGAGGAATGAGTGAAGGGAGGGAGGGAGGATAGAAGGTGGGAAGGAGAAAGAAAAGAAGAAAGAGGAAGGGAAGGTAAAAGAGAGAAAGAAAAAGAGCAAGAAAGAAAGAAAGGCAACTTCAAAGAAAGGCTCACTGAGCATCTCTCATTCTCTCTCTCTTTCTATCCCTCTCTTTCTCTCCCCCCTCTCTCTTTCTCTTTCTCTCCCCCTCCTGGACCTTTTCGCGCCTTTTCAATGCCTTTCCCTGTGCTTCGGAAGCCGCCGAACACCGTCAGAGGGGCGCGTCAGCGGCTTCCGAAGCACAGGGAAGGGCTTAAGCCGCCGCCTTTTCCCTTCCCCTTCGGAGCCCGAGAGGGGGAAAGAGAAGAATGGAGAGAGAGCCGCGACACACCGACACACGCGCGGCTCTCTCTCCATTCTTCTCTTTCCCCCTCTCGGGCTCCAAAGGGGAAGGGAAAAGGCGGCGGCTTCTCTTTCCCCCTCTCGGGCTCCGAAGGGGAAGGGAAAAGGCGGCGGCTTCTCTTTTCACCTCTCGGGCTCCAAAGGGGAAGGGAAAAGGCGGCGGCTTAAGCCCTTCCCGTGCGCCCCTCCGGAGGATCCCCATCCCGGGCGGAGCAGCCTGAGAGCCGCGACACACGCGCGGCTCTCTCTCCATTCTTCTCTTTCCCGCTAAATCCTGTGGCAGCAAACATGCTTTGGGGGTTTGGCTGGGGGGGAGAGAGTTAGGAAGGTCCTACTTCTTCTCCCCCCCAGCCAAACCCCCAAAGCATGTTTGCTGCCACAGGATCTAGCGGTGAAGGGACGTGAAGGAATGGAAAGCTGAAACAGCCCCGTTTCAGCTTTCCATCCATCCACGTCACTTCGCCGCTAAATCCTGTGGCAGCAAACATGCTTTGGGGGTTTGGCTGGGGGAGAGAGAGTTAGGAAGGTCCTACTTCTTCTCCCCCCCCCCCGCCAAACCCCCAAAGCATGTTTGCTGCCACAGGATCTAGCGGCGAAGGGACGTGAAGGAATGGAAAGCTGAAACAGCCCGGTTTCAGCTTTCCATCCATCCACGTCACTTCGCCGCTAAATCCTTTTTTTTTCCCCCTCCAATATTTTTTTATTAATTTTCTTTAAAATAACATACAGACTTACAAACATTTAACATACAATGTAGGGATGTATCATCCCTGCTCTTCTCAAAAGTATAAATGCAGATACAGAAAAAGGAATACACGATTGAATATCTAATTCGATGCTACTAATACAAAAAATGTCTAATAGAGAAAAAAAAATTAATATCATATAAAAATTTCTAACTAATTTCAAGTCAAAAAATCTTAAAAAAACAAATTTCTATTCTATCTATATAAACTAAATCTAATATAAATTTCAATGAGAAAAAATTATCTAAAGTATCTATAATTATTACTCTTCTTTCTTTATTTTTTATTCTTATCTATCCATTCATAAACATTGTTCCATGTTTCATAAAATTTGGTTTCTTCCTGATCATTCAAGCGTCTTGTCATCATGTCCATTTCCGCGCAGTCTAATATTTTTGCAATAACTCCCTCTTCTTTGGGGATATCTTCCCCTTTCCAATTTTGCGCGTAGATAATCCTTGCCGCTGTAAAAATATGTATAATCAAATACAAAATTTCTTTTTTGTAATTTTGGTTAGTAATTCCTAGCAAACAAAACTCCGGGGTGAAATCTATTTTCTGCTTTGTAATCTCTTTTGTCATTTTCTCAATCATTTTCCAATACATTTTAGCTTTACTACATGTCCACCATTGGTGGTAGTAGGATCCTATTTCTTTCTTACATTTCCAGCATAAGGGTGATGTCTTTGGGAACATTTTTGCTATTCTACTTGGTGGAAGATGCCATCTATAGAACATTTTAATTTGGTTCTCTTTCATAGAAACTGACTTTGTCATCTTCCAATTACACATCCAAACTTTCTCCCATGTATCTAAATCAATTTCTTTACCTATGTTTCTACACCAGTGTATCATACTATCTTTTAATGTTAACTCAATATTCTTATGAGTAATCAAATATTTATATATTTTTCCAATTACCCTATTTTGATTTTTAGTAATTAAGTCACTTAACAGATTTTTACTTTTATTAAATATGTAAAGTATACTGTCTTTCTGATATCTGGATCTAATCTGTGCGTAGTGCCACCAATCAATTTGTATCCCTTCATCTTGTAATTTAATTCTAGATTTCAATTTCATTTGGTTATCTAACAAGTCTTTATATCTTATATTTCTTGTATCATTAATAGAGTTTGGGTGTATTATTGTATCCAAGGGGGTAACCCAATCCGGGATTGTTAAAAAGTGGTTTTTCTTTATATCTTTCCAAACGCCAAATAAATATTTTCTCAACGTATGTCTTTTAAAATAAGAATGATTTTTATCTTTATCATACCAAACAAATGTGTGCCAGCCAAGCATAAGATCATGTCCTTCTAATTTTGATGTTCTTGTATCCTCTAAAGTTATCCAATTTTTAATCCATGTTAAAGCGGCTGCCTGATAGTATAATTTCCAGTTTGGGAGGGCGAAACCCCCCCTCTCTTTTATATCTTCTAACATATTTATCTTAATTCTTGCTTTTTTCCCTTGCCATAAAAATTTTTTAACCACATTTGTTAGATTTTTTAAAAAAATTGCCCCTGGATTAATTGGGATCACTTGAAATAAAAATAATACCTTAGGTAAGATATTCATCTTAATCGTGGCAATTCTTCCCAAAAATGATATTTTTAAATTATTCCATATTTCTAAATCCTTTTTGATTTCATTAATTAATTTTATGTAGTTATCATTTTTTAATGTTATTGTTTTAGCTGTTAGCCATATTCCCAAGTACTTTACTTTTTTAACTATTTGCATTCCAGTAATACATTCTAAATTACTTTCTTGTATTTTACTCATGTTTTTAGTTATAATTTTTGTTTTATTTTTATTTATTTTCAAACCTGCTACCTTACCATATTGTTCTATTGTTTGGATTAATCTTGGTGCTGTAACTAACGGATCTTCCATTATAAAAGTCAAATCATCTGCAAAAGCCTGGACTTTATATGTCTCTTTTCTAACTGTTAAGCCCTTTATCTTTGGGTCTGCTCTTATTTTTATTAAGAGTGTTTCTAAAGTCATAATAAAAAGGAGAGGTGAGATGGGACATCCTTGCCGCACTCCTTTATTTATTTTAAACGCTTCTAATTGCTCATTATTTAATATAATTTTTGTCGTTTGTTCTGAAGAAATAGCATCTATTAAATTGACAAATTTGGGGCCGAATCTCATTTTATTTAATTGCATCTTTATAAATGTCCAATTCACGTTATCAAAAGCTTTTTAGGCATCTAGGAACATTAAAGATAATGTTTTATCTGAGTATTGCTCCTAGTACTCTAGTACATTGATGATTGTTCTAAGATTATTTTTGATTTGTCTACCTGGAAGGAAGCCATTTTGGTCTGGATGAATTTTGCTATTTATTACAGTTTTCAACCTATCTGCATATATTGCTATAAAAATTTTATAATCTACATTCAATAAAGATATTGGTCTATAGTTTTTAATTTTTTCTTTTGCTGTATCTGGTTTATGAATTAAAGTTATCAAAGATTCCGACCATGATTTAGGAATTTTACCATCTACTCTACATTCGTTAAAAATTTGCAACATATTATTTCTTAATACTTCATTTTCTATTTTATACCACTCTGCTGGAATAGCGTCCGGCCCCGTGGCTTTATTATTTTTCTGCTTTTTAATAACTGTGAGGAGTTCTTCCATTGTTATTGGACTCTCCATCTTTTCTTGTTGCTCTTCTGTTATTTGTGGTAGCTCTGCACTCTCTAGATATTTAAATACTACTTCTTCTTCAATATTGTCATCTTTGTACAATTCTTTTAAAAAATTCTGAACTATATTTGCTTTTTCCTCTGAATCATGCTTTATTGTTCCATCTTTATCTTCTAACTGTCTAATTAATTTAGATTGTCTCTGTTTTCTCAATTTATATGCTAACCATCTGCCTGGTTTATTAGCATGCTCAAAATATTGTTGCTTAGCTCTTTTTATTTTTTCCAATATCTGGTTTTGTTCTTGTAATCTAATTTTATGTTTAATTAAATTTATTTTTTCCCCCAAATCTTTATTTTTCACATTTTGTTGTGATAAAGACTCTAATTGTTTTAGTTCATTTATTAATTGTTCATATTTTCTTTTTCTTTCTTTATTATATTTTGCAGTATAAGATATTGTTAATCCTCTTATGTATGCTTTAGTCGCATCCCATAAGTTCTGTGGAGTGGTGTCTGTATTTTTATTAATTTCAAAAAATATTTTTAATTCCTTTTCAATCCATTCTTTATACTCTTTCTCTTTCAAAATATTTCTATTCATTTGCCAATTATAATACTTTTTAATATTTCTCATATAAACTATAACTGGATTGTGGTCCGCCCAAGTATTAACATCTATTTCTACCTCTTGTATATATTCTGCTGTTGTTTTGGGAGCCCACACCATATCTATTCTAGTCCAAATTTTGTGGGGGTTTGAGTAAAAAGTATATTGCCTTCTATGAGGATGTCTTTCCCTCCAAATGTCATTCAATAACAATTCTGCTTTCATTTTTTGAAAAGTGGAGGGCAATAAATTCTTTTTTTTCTTTTTACAACTTTTCTTCACCCCCGAATGGTCTAATTGTCTATTTGTTATAGCATTAAAATCTCCAATAATTAACATATTTTCCAAATTTAACTCTATAATTTTTTGATGTAATTTTTCGTAAAATGTAGTTTGATCATCATTTGGGGCATATATAGAAACAATAGCAAGAGGTTTGGGTTCAATATCAACCTGGACAATCAAAATTCTACCTTCATTATCACTAAATAATTGTTTGGAATTTATAGAGCTCTCAACATACATTGCCACTCCTCTTTTCCTTTGATCTGCTAATGCAGCATACATATTTCCAATTTTATTATTTAACAATAAATTCTGATTGCTTTTTTTTATATGTACTTCTTGGAGTATCACAATTTGAGCTTTTTGGTTCTTAATTTTGGAAAACATTTGTTTTCTTTTCTTTGGTTCATTAAGTCCATTGACATTTACTGAGAAGATTTTTAGATCTCTCAATGTAGTCATTTGTTGTATTTCTTGGTTTCGCGTTGAGGTTGCTTTCTTCTGGCCCCATGGTCCTGCTCCTCCGCTTGGGTGAATGCCCCCATGGCTTCAGCCTGCATTGCTTCCAGTTCTTTTGTTAACTGTTCCATTTCGCTTATTCCACTGTTTTCATAAAAGTCTCTTGCTTGGTCTAAATTCTCCAACTTATATCTTGTTGATTTCCATGTCAATGATAGTCCTTGTGGAATAAGCCAGCGAAAAGTTATATTTTCTTTAATCAAAAGTTTGGTCAAGAAATGATAGTCTCTTCTGGTCTCTCGAACACGTCTCGGAATTTGTTTTAATATTTTTATTTCTTTGCCTTGGTGTTGTAATTGACCCGCTCTTGACCAATGCAGTATGTCATCTCTCAAGCTTTTTCTTACAAATTTGATGTGAATCTCTCGTGGAAGATTAAAACGGCGTATGTAGCTGTTAGATATTCTGAAGACTTCATCAATTTCTTTTTTTATGTCAAGTGGGTCCATCTGGAGGATTTTCCCAATAATGTCAGCCATAATGGCCTTTAAATCTTCATCTTTTTCTTCTATTACATTTTGAAATCGAAGTCCATATGACGCACGTTGCATTTCCAGATGTGTGATTGATTCATCATACCCTCTGTAACGTGAAGCAGCTTTGTCCTTTAGATGACCAATTCTTTTCTCCACCTTTTCCGCCTTTTCTTCCACTGCCTTCATTCGTTCTTCATTATCTTGCAAAGCTTGTTTGATCTCCTTCATCTGGTCTATCCACCTTCATTTCAGCCATCTCTGCTTTAATTTCATCTCTCTGTTGAGTTGCATCTCGTTGGGATTGTAACATTAAAGTCATTTAATGTAGTTAATGTCTCTTGGATTGAAGCCAGGGAAGGTTGTTTTTCTCTGTCTTTTTCCTTGGTAAACATAGTTGCTGATAAAACCGGCTGTGCGGGGGATGGATGGGGTGAACTTTGCGGAGAAGAAACAACAGTTGTCTGCTTCTTGATTGTTTTAGTATGGGTGGAAGTACTTGACATTTTCAAATTTAAATTTAATGTTATTTTATGTTGGCAGTACGTAGACAAATACTATAAATTCCAAACCCACCGTAACAGTTGTACTAAGTTAATAACAATAAGGATTCCAATTCAAATAAAAGGCTCAATTTCAAATACAATTAGAATTCAAAATATAAAATATAGCTAATTAATGCTCAACTTATTAATTCTTATTGCTCTAAAGCCAAAATTTATATCAAGAAGAGAAAAGAAAGAGAGGAAAAAAGAAGAAAAGAGGTTGGTTTAGCACAGCAGAAGAAATAAAAAGGAAAGTCAGCAGAAAGAGAAGGTGAATGCAAACAAAGAGAAAAAAAAAGAGAATATGGGAAGGGGGGCAATCAAAGTTAAAAATTATTGTTCAATTAAGGAGGAACAGGAACCCAAAGACCAAAAATTTAGCAATGCATAAACAAAACCAAGATTAATTATAATATAATGTAATGTAAAATTGAAATTCAAACGTTAAAGTTATCAGAGGAAAAACGCAAAAAGAAAAAAACAATTATTAATATTCCAATTCTAATAAGATGATTTGATTGAAGATCTAATTTGTTGTCAGAAACACCTCAATAAAAGCTGCAAGGGTATTCCGTAATTTGAAGAAGAATATAGTCTTTTAAAAGTTTATAAAGCTTTTTCCAAACAAATGCAGTTTAATTTCACAAAGTTAAAATGAAGTCGGTCCGTCTCTCACAGCCCAGGAAAAACTCTCCGCTGTAAATCCAACGAAACTGCTGTTAATCCAAAACCGCTATTAATCCAAACGAAATCCAAACGAAATACTCCAACGAAATAATCCAAGTGATGTCAATCAGATAGTCCAAATTTTGAGAATCTCAAGTATAGGAAAAGAGTTTTTTTTTCTTTATATATAGTTATTCAAAAATTGTAAATAGATAATGAGCAGTCCTGATCCTTCCGCTAGAATAATCCCAGCCCGGACTTCATTTTTGCAATGTTTCGTAACCAATTACTTCAAAAAGGGAAAAGAAAAAATTTTCAACCAAATAATATCATTTTGTATATAATAAATCCTTTAGTGTGTCATTTTTAAAATCCTCTGGATCCCCTTGTTTGCAGAAATTTTACAGTTCCAAATAAGTGAAAGTGTTAAGAATAAGTTCCGGCTGTTAAATCGCGCCTGGATACAATGTTGTTTTAACAACTTTCTCTTTCGCCTTCGTTTAAGCTCTCAATTCTCCGTTTTCTTGTATTTCGATCTTCTTACTTAACATGGAACATAGAAATTTTTTACCTTAATTGTAGCTTCTTTTGAGGTATTCCCTTTTCAGATAGAGTTGTTTAATTTCTCTGCCTTTTACTTTCTGATGTTTCTTGCTTCCCGCTGGTTAGGTGGGATCGCAATGGCCGTGTCCTCTCGAAAGAGGACCGGTGCTCCCTGCACCAGAGCTACAGGATGAACCCTCTGTCCCCGGAGCCTCGGCGATGGCTCTCCGGACAGAGGGGAATCCCCTGTTCTAGGATCGAGCCATCCGGACTCAATCCGATCGCGTTGGAGCGACCTCTGGGAGGGTTGAAGGGGTCTCAAGGCAGAGCCCTGCCAAGAGACTCCGCTGCGGTCCTCAGCGAAACCGGAAGTCCTTCGCCGCTAAATCCTGTGGCAGCAAACATGCTTTGGGGGTTTGGCTGGGGGGGAGAGAGTTAGGAAGGTCCTACTTCTTCTCCCCCCCAGCCAAACCCCCAAAGCATGTTTGCTGCCACAGGATCTAGCGGCGAAGGGACGTGAAGGAATGGAAAGCTGAAACGGGGCTGTTTCAGCTTTCCATTCCTTCACGTCCCTTCGCCGCTAGATCCTGTGGCAGCAAATATGCTTTGGGGGTTTGGCTGGGGGGGAGAAGAAGTAGGACCTTCCTAACTCTCTCCCCCCCAGCCAAACCCCCAAAGCATGTTTGCTGCCACAGGATTTAGCGGGAAAGAGAAGAATGGAAAGAGCCGCGCGTGTGTCGCGGCTCTCAGGCTGCTCCACCCGGGATGGGGATCCTCCGGAGGGGCGCACGGGAAGGGCTTAAGCCGCCGCCTTTTCCCTTCCCCTTCGGAGCCCGAGAGGTGAAAAGAGAAGCCGCCGCCTTTCCCCTTCCCCTTCGGAGCCCGAGAGGGGGAAAGAGAAGCCGCCGCCTTTTCCCTTCCCCTTCGGAGCCCGAGAGGGGGAAAGAGAAGAATGGAGAGAGAGCCGCGCGTGTGTCGGTGTGTCGCGGCTCTCTCTCCATTCTTCTCTTTCCCCCTCTCGGGCTCCGAAGGGGAAGGGAAAAGGCGGCGGCTTAAGCCCTTCCCGTGCGCCCCTCCGGAGGATCCCCATCCCGGGCGGAGCAGCCTGAGAGAGCCGCGACACACGCGCGGCTCTCTCTCCATTCTTCTCTTTCCCCGGATCGCTTGCTTTCCCAGGCAGCCGGCTTGCTGGCCGGGGAAGCAAGCGATCCGGGGAAAGAGAAGAATGGAGAGAGAGCCGCGCGTGTGTCGGTGTGTTGCGGCTCTCTCAGGCTGCTCCGCCCAGGATGGGGATCCTCCAGAGGTTTTAAAAGATCGCAGCCGGGTTGGGGGCTCGGGGGTTGCTAGAAAGCTCCCCCAGGCGGGCTGCGATCTTTTCAAACAGGCGCACCGCCTCTCCGCTGACTCCTGGCGAACTTCCCGGCTTTAGGAGTTAGCGGAGAGGCGATGCGCATGTTTGAAAAGATCGCAGCCGGCCTGGGGGAGCTTTCTAGCGCTCGGGGGTTGCTAGAAAGCTCCCCCAGGCCGGCTGCGATCTTTTCAGACAGGCGCACCGCCTCTCCGCTGACTCCTGGCGAACTTCCCGGCTTTAGGAGTCAGCGGAGAGGCGGTGCGCATGTTTGAAAAGATCGCAGCCGGCCTGGGGGAGCTTTCTAGCAACCCCCGAGCCCGGGTTGGGGGTTCGGGGGGGTGCTGGAAATGTCGGGGGTGCACGGGCGGTTGCGCGCGCTCCCGATCTCCCTGCTAGGCCCCTCGGAATTAAAAAAAACAAAAGGCTTTGCCGGCGACAGTCCCCCTGCCACCGTTCGGATCCCCCCACCTCCAAGCAGAAGCCAAGGACCCCCAGAGTGGGGCGGCAGGGGAGGCGAACGCCTCTCCGCTTACCAAGTGCTGGGAAACGAGCCGAGAGGAGCCGGGCGCTGGCTTGCCTTCCTTCCTTCCAGCGTCTTCGGAAGCTGCCGAAAGCGTCAGGGGGGCGCGGCTCCTCTCGGCTCGTATCCCGGATGTGAGCTCAGGAATCGAACAAAAATGTCGCTCCCTTCCAAGCTCTTATCTCGAGTAGCTCATACGTAGAGCTGCTCGTATGTTGAGGTTCCACTGTACTCCCTAGATTTCTATACCTTTTCCAAACTGCACCCATTAAACTAAACAGGACCTTTTTCAAAAACTTACACAAAAAAATTCGCAAATTTATATGGACAAAAAAAAAGGCCAGGATAAAACTTAAAGACCTACAAGACCATAGGTCAAGGGGTGGATTTGGGTTACCAAACATGGAACTATACTACCATGCCTCAATTGTAAACCTACTGAAAGAATGGATAATACTTAAAAATTCTAGAATATTAACACTTGAAGGCTATGACCTTCAATCCGGGTGGCATAAGTTTCTGATGACAGACATAGATAAAATACCAACATATTTCAGATCACACTACATCCGAAAAACCTTAATTAACACCTGGCACTTCATTTAAAAAAACCATTACCTCTGCATCCCAAAATGGATTTCCCCAACAGAAGCCATTATATACCCGAATGCTTTAACCCCTGATAAAATTATAACATACGACCAACTACTAAACGAAAATAATGATCTAATCCCTAAGCAAAAACTCATGGAAAAAGGTATTAAAGTAGATTGGTTACACTACCTACAAATAAAATCAAAATATAATGAAGATAAGAACAAATCAGGCTTCCAAAAAAACAACCCCCTCGATAAGATAATTTTTGGTCCACAAAAAAAGCAAATATCAAATATATACAATATCCTCCTCCAACACGATACTGTTGAAAAAATAGTTAAAAGGAACTATGATAGCGTGGTCACAAAACTTTGGGTACACAATTTATTTAAACAAATGGGAAAAAATTTGGACTGCTAACTATAAACTAACGATGGCAACCTCATATAAGGAAAACCATTATAAAATGTTCTACAGATGGCACTCGCCACCTGCTAGACTTGCAAAAATGTATCCAAATCTATCACCATTATGTTGGAAGTGCAGAGAAAAACCAGGTACATATTACCACATCTGGTGGACATGTGAAACCACGCAAAAATATTGGGGGAAAATCAAAACTATGCTAGAACAAATTACTTCTCAGATCATCCATGCGAAACCCGAACTATTTTTACTAGGAATCATAAGACAAAATTTTAGTAAAGAAAACAGATATATTATAATCCACATTATTACAGCCGCACGGATTTTATATGCACAATTTTGGAAACAAGAAAAAAACCCAACTGCTCTATCACTCTTGATTAAAATAATGGAATGCGCAGAAATGTCCAAACTAACAATGGAACTGCAAAACAAGGATGAGACAGATTTCTACAAAGCTTGGGATAAATGGTACCTCTGGTTAAAAAAAAGGAATTATCTAAAAATTATTCATCAAGAAAAATATCCAACAAAAACAACTTGAAAAATTAGCAACCTACATCACAAATCATAACATCAAATTGAAGCAACAAACTGTAAACATCGATCGACACGGACTTCAATTTTACAAAGAAAATAAACCCCTAAAACACTTATACATATTGGCACTAAAAACTACATTCAAAACATATCGATAAAACCTTAGGGTAAAACACACCAACTACGAGCTCAAACTACAGGCCGCAAATCATGAAAGACCCAGCTCTAATGCTGGTTTTCGCTTCTTTATCCCCCCCTCCTTCTTTGCCCCTTTTTCCTATCCCCCTTCCTCCTATATCTACTTCCCTCCCTTCCCAACCCCCTAACCTTCTCTCACCCCCCAATTACTACATAAGTAGATTGTAAATGTTAAAATGTACAGTATGCATATCCCTTTTGTCTTTCTGTATCTTGTTTTTATTGTATATATTCAATAAATTTATTTTCAAAAAAAAAATAGACGTTTGTAAATCCTAAGAAACTCTGCAATTGTTTGTGTGGGGGGGGGGGGGGAGCTTGCTGATCAAGTACAGCCTTCACCTTGGCTGGGTCCACATTGTCCAGATCACATTTCCGGCAGACCTCTCAGACTTTGCCAATGTGTTTAGTGAGAAAGAAGCGGACTAATTGCCCCTGCACCAAACATATGATTATGCTATTGACTTGCTACCAAATGCCAAACTCTCGGGGGGATGCCTTTACTCAATGTCGGAGCCTGAGTTGCTGTGTTAAAAGACTTTTTGGACAAAAACCTGGCCAGGGGTTACATCCATCCTTCCTCACCACCTTTGTCCATGTCAGTGCTGTTTGTGAAAAAGAAAACTGTGGATTTGTGCTTATGCTGTGAGTATTGAAAGTTGAATGCCATTACAGTGCGCAAATGGTACCCTTTGCCTTTGATCCCTGAACTCATGGAGCATCTTCGATTGGCAACCATCTTCACCAAGATCAATCTGCAAGGTGCCTACAACCCGATATGCATCCAAAAGGGGAATGAGTGGAAGACCGTGTTCGGGATCTGGTATGGCCATTTCGAATATAGGGTTATGCCCTTTGGACTTACCAATGCTGTTTTCCAACATTTAATGAATGAAATCTTCTGAGACCTATTTGTCCAATTTCTGTTGGTTTACCTTGATGACATCCTGATTTACTCCCCCTCGTGCGCAAGTCATCTTCATAATTTACGACAATTCCTGAAATGTCTGATGCCAAGCTAGAGAAATGTCAGTTTCACCAGACCTCCATTGAGTTCCTGGGACATGTTATTTCTCCCCAAGGCACTATCATGGAACCCGGCAAACTTGAGGCCTTGCAAACGTGGCAACCCCCATGTTGGGTGAAAAATGTCCAGAGATTCCTGGGATTTGTGAACTATTACCGAACATTCACCCCAAGATTTGCCACCTTAACTGTGCCCCTCATCCAGTTCCTGACAAAGAGAATTAAGTTCCAATGGTGCGATGCCAAGCAGCAAGCATTCCTAATCCTGAAAAAAGCTTTCATGCAGCAACCCATCCTCAAGTATCCAGACCCTTGTCATCCCTTTGTGGTAGAGGCTGATGCCTCAGATGTTCAGACACATCACCTTGTTCCTGTGTGCTTATTATTCCAGGAAGCTAAACTCATCCCAGCGCCACTACACCATTTGGGAGAAGGAGATGTTAGCCATCAAGTCTGTGTTTGAGAACTGGAGACACCACCTTGAGGGAGTTTATTACCAAATAGAAGTGAAAACTGACCACAAAAACTTGGAGTTCCTACAAACCACCAGAAAACTGAATCAGCATCAGATGCATTGGTCTTTTTTCTTTGCCAGATTAAACTTCAGAGTCACCTACATCCCAAAATGGAACAACAAGCAAGCAGGTACCTTTTCCTGCAAACCTCCAAAGCAAGGAACCGTTGCTGCTTTGTATCATTCTGCCTTTCAAGTTGATCACAGCTGTGCATGATCCAGTAGATCTATGAGGACAGATTTGGGTAGCACAACGACAAGATGACTTCATAGAGCAATGGAAGTGAGAAATTAGCCCTGATTCACCTTGGACATTTTCCGAAGGCCTGATACATTTCAAAGACCTGTTGTATTTTCCAGCGGGCCCATTTTGTGGCCTAATCCAGAACCAGTGCCATGACAACCCTGCAGCCAGACATTTTGGTCTCTGTACCTAGTGTCTTGGATTTTCTAGTGGCCTAGACTTCACTATGATGTCCACTCCTATATGAACTCTTGTGTTCATTGTTGCCAAGCCAAGACAGCCACAGGAGCCCTTCCTGGACGGTTCCAACCTTTGCCGATGCCAGTAAAACCTTGGGGGGCTATTTCCATGGATTTCCTGACATGTTTACCTGTCTCTGCCGGTTTCACGGCCGTGCTTGTGGTGGTGAACATGCTGACCAAGATGGTACATTTCATTCCCTGTTGAAGAATATCAACAGCTAAGGTCACTGCCCAGCTATTCATTCAGCATATCTTCTGGCTACATGGTCTGCCTGACAGAGTGGTATCAAACTGAGAAACCCAATTCACTGCTAAGTTCTGGAAAGAACTCATGTCAGTTCTACAGTTCCAAGTCTGCTTGGCATCCACGCATCACTCAGAGACTGATAGGGGTACAGAGAAAATGACTGACATCCTGGAGTAGTACTTGCAGTGTGTTGTCCATGACCAATAGAAATATTGGGCAAAATACCTCTCCAGAGCTGAGTTCACTTTTAACAAATCCCAGCACACTTCCACTCAAACCACACCATTTTTTTGCCAATTACAGCTATCATCCCAGTTTCTTTCCATTCACGCTCCTGGACTTTCCAGTTCCCATTGCCAAAGACTACTTGTCTGAGCTCCTTCCATGAGATGGTCAAGCATTCTCTGAATAAAATTAAATAAGACTGCAAGAGATTTGCAGACCACTCCCAGGGGGAAACCCCACCATTGACTGTTGGAGATCGAATTTGGCTCTCAACCAAGTATTTGTCTTTGGAGAAACCATGTCACAAGTTTGATCAATGCTTCTTGGGACCTTTCCCTGTAGAAAAGGTCATCAATCCGGTGACCTATCATCTGACCTTGCCAAGCTCTCTTCATGTGCATCCTGTGTTTCATCGTTCATAGTGTTCCAGGCCCTTTGCACAAGGTAGATGTTCTTCTGCCCAAATTGGACATTGCCAGCATCCAAGATTCCTGATGGCTCAAAGACCGTTTCAATATCTGGTTGAGTGGACTGGGGGTGGGCCTGACAATTACATTTGAGTAGATGCTCAGGACATTGATGCCTCTGACCTGATCTTGATTTTCATATGCACTTTCCTTCCAAAGCACACCCCCTCCAAAAGACCCAGAGGAAGGGGCCTGCGGGGGGGGGGAATAGTGTTGTGAGTGCTCCTTGTCCACCTCTGGTAATGTTAGATATGGAGGAGGATGAGCCTGGCCCCTCTAGATACCCTGGGCCAGTGGGGTTGCCAACTGATGCAGAGAGTGAGAGTGAGGGGAAAATAGACCTGAATGAACCCGAGGAACCACCAGAGGTGTCAGATATGTCAATGGGGGTTTGGTCCAAGTCAGAGGATGAAGGAGACATTAGGATGAGCGACTCTTAGATGCTACATTCAGAAGGTTACAAAGCAGACAACAACACTTGTATGGTAAAAGGAAGTAATTGGTAGCTTTAACTCTATGGAGTTTGCTCACCACTCCCAGCAGGTATAAAAGAAAAGAATATTGGGAAATTCTGGGTGGAGTTTCAATTTCATGGATGTTGTGTTAGATCTGGGATTCTAGAAAAGGCCCCTCTAAAGACCTGATTTCTGCTTTGCAAAAGTTCCCTGCTAGAATCTGCATGCCTGTCAGAATGTGGTGAGCTGGTTTTTATACCCTATGATTCATTGCCTCTTTTATCTTGCTGGAATGCCGATAGCTCTGAAACTGGCACCTTTATTTATTTATTTGATTGTTTGTGTGTGTGCTTGTTTGTTTGTTTGTTTATTTGACTTCTAGGCCGCCCACTCCCAAAGGACTCAGAAGATTATCTGATAACTTTGCAGCAGAGAAAAATATTCCCTGAACTTTTAAAAGACTGAATCATGCTCATAAATGTTGCCTGACACTTGTACCTTCAGCATGTTCCTCAGCATTATGTCATAGGGCAGCCCGTTCTAAAAGAAAAGATCTCATGAGTTCAATCTAACCTCTCAAACTCACGAGACATATTTTTAAAGAACAGGCTATTCTGGATAACTCTGAGAAATGCAACGGAGGTACCGGTACAAGTGTCAGCTAGGATGATGCATCTCACGGTGGGATGGAATTTGGGGGTGGCAGGTCAGGTGGGGGAGAGCAGGCCACGAGATGCACATTCCACATGGGACTTGTAGCTCCATCATATTCCTGGTATTATGTCCACTGACCCACCTCTGGCTGTCGATTGAAGCATAGGGGTAAGAAATTTTTGAGGGCTGCCTGAGGAAGAGCTGACAGCCAAACTTCTAGCTGAGCTCAGTGGCAGAAGCAGCTGGGCGCACAGTTCCTTGTCCCCCTCTTTCTCACATCCCCTTCTCTCTCAGCAGTGAGGAGGAGAAAAGAGTGTGTATAAGACAAAGCACCAGAAAGACCCTTTTGGCTGAATGCAAGGAATCTTTCCCCTTTCATTCCAAGAGTTTCACAAACATTCATTTCTGGTGGAGTTCTGAAGAGAGAAAGATTTCTTGTATTCAGCATGTTTGGAAAAGACAAGGAAGTGCAGCTCAGCTTGGCTAGAGGTTTGGCTGTCAGCTCAGCTTTCTTATGCAGCCCGATAGAGTGTCTTCTACCCCTCCTGTTTCACTTGAGAGCTAGAGGTGGAGGAGAATCTGTACACAGCACCAAGGAATGGGTGACTGTTTCTGCAGGGCATTTGAATGCACCTCCCTCACCTGCATTCTCCACCTGAAGATTATGGGGAGGGAGGTGGCAGATGAAAAGGCCTGAGCCAGCATGCAAGGGAGGTGGTGATGGGAGGTGGAGCTGAAAGAGCAGCAACAGGGACATCTGCTTCTCAGGCCCTGTGCTACTGGGCTTGCAAACAGGAGCGCATTTCCAGCTAACATAGGCAGAGCCCAGATGAGTGCAGAGCTTGAGAAGCAGATGTCCCTGTCACAGCTCCTTCAGCTCCGCCACCTGCCGTCACCTTCCTCACTTGCTTGCTGGCTTGGGCCACCCTCCACCTCCCTCCTCCTATCCTTCAGACAGGGAATGCAGGTGAGGGAAGTGCATGTGAATGCCCTGCAAGAACAGCCACCTGACAGGGACATCTGCTTCTCAAGCCCTGCGCTCATCTGGGCTCTACCTATGTCAGTTTGAAATGTGCTCTGTTTGTGAGCCCACAAGTGCAGCAAGCCCTGCAGACATCTCTGTCACTGCCCCTTTAGCTCCACTTCCCACCATCACCTCCCTCACTTGCTGGACTGTCTTAGCTGCTCTGGGCTGCCTTCAGCTGCGTTTTGAAACGTTCTCCTGACTGTGATGAAGGGATCGATGCTCACCTCCTGTTCTTCACATGCAGGAGCGCATTTCAAACTGATGTAGGCAGAGCCCAGATGAGCTGAGCTAGTCCTGTAGGATGTGTGCACGCTCGCCTGTCGTTGTTTTCACTCTTGCGGCCAGGAGTCACTCTTTCTCCAGTGGGCACTCTTTTGGCCAGGAGAGTGAGAGGAAGAGGAAGTGAGAGGTGGGTACACACACACACCTTGTGGGACAATGGTAGCTCAGTTCATCTCGGCTCTGCCTATATCAGTTTGAAATGTGCTCCTGCCTGTGATAAAAGATTGATGCTCACCTCCTGTGCTTTGCAGGCAGGAGCATGTTTCAAACTGACGTAGGCAGAGCCCAGATGAGCTGAGCTAGTCCTGCGGGGTGTGTATGCACCTGCCTCTCACTTGCTCTTGCTGTCCTGGCCAACATAGTGTCCACCAGAGAAAGAGCAGCTCCTGGCATGCCCCCCCTTTCCCAGGAAAGTATTGGGGGGGGCTTATTTTCAGAGTGGGACTTATTTCAAGGAATGTCCCCTTCTTCGTGATCTAATCATGGAGGAATGAGCCGACCTGTCATGTATAACTGAGACCTGGCTGGGGTAGGAGGGGGATGTCCCCCTCTCAGAGATGTGCTCAGATGGATTTCAAGTATGGCATCAGTCGCGACCCCAGGGAAGGGGTGGAGGAGTGGCAATTCTAGCATGCAAGAGTCTTCTTCCTTGCTGCTCTGGAGATTGTTGGGTGTGAATCAATGTTCCCTCTAATTTTTTTTCAGTGTGGGCGGAAAAGTATAGTGTCTGAGCAGCACATTTTCATGTCTGAGCACAGAAGTCATCCAAGACAACTTGTTGCGTAATTATTTGGGGCTCGGTACTGGGGCAGAATAAGGTCCCTTCCCACTATGTTATTCTGTTATTTTATATTTCAATTAATATTATCCTCTTATAAATCCAGATAGACCATCATGTCTACTCCTTCTTATACATTCTTCTTAAAAGAAACAAAAACCCCTTATACAACTTTTTCCTAATTACCGTATATACTCGAGTATAAGCCAAGTTTTCCAGCCCCAAAAATGGGCTGGAAAACCCGACCTCAGCTTATACTCGAGTCACCACAAGAGGGCGCCAGATCACCACAAGAGGGCACCCCACCAGCAAGCTAAACGGGGAGGACTGGGACGGCATGAACTCTCTCCAGGATTTAGAAGCCTCCAGCCGGAGAGAGAAGCAGATTTGTTACAGAGATCCACTTGGTACGGCAGCAGGGGAAGGAGGAGAAGGAGGAGGAGGATAGCTCTTTCCTTTCCTCCTCCTCCCCCCCCCTGCGGCTGTGGGCTATTCTGGCTCTCCTCCGCCTCATTTCCCTGTTGCCGTCCCAAGTGGATCTCTTTAGCAAATCTGCTTCCCTGCACAACACAATGGACAATAAAGGGAGACGGAGGAGAGAGCCAGCAAGCTAAAGGGGGGGGGGGGCGGGACGGCATGAACTCTCTCCAGGCTTTAGAAGCCTCCAGCCAGAGAGAGAAGCAGATTTGTTACAGAGATCCACTTGGTACGGCAGCAGGGGAAGGAGGAGAAGGAGGAGGAGGGCAGCTCTTTCCTTTCCTCCTCCTCCGCGGCTGTGGGCTATTCTGGCTCTCCACTTCCTCCTTTCCCTGTTGCCATCCCAAGTGGATCTCTTTAGCAAATCTGCTTCCCTGCACAACACATGGGGCAATAAAGGGAGACGAGGAGGAGGGAGGATCAGGGGTGGGAGATCAAGCCAACGAGCCAGCCAGCAAGCTAAAGATGGGGGGGAACAGCATGAACTCTCTCCAGACTTCTAAAAACTCAAGTTTAAAGAGCCCTGGGTTAGGGTTAGAAATGCAAGAGTCTTCAAACCTGGAAAAATTAGGGCTTGTGGACTTCAACTCCTACCCCTGAAATAGCATGGCTGGTGCAGGAATTCTGGGAGTTGAACTCCACTAGTCTTAAAACTGTCAAGTTTAAAGACCCATGGGTTAGGGTTAAAAATGCAAGAGTCTTCAAACCTGGAAAAATTAGGGCTTGTGGACTTCAACTCCTACTCCTGAAGTAGCATGGCTGGTGCAGGAATTCTGGGAGTTGAAGTCCACTAGTCTTAAAACTGTCAAGTTTAAAGAGCCCTGGGTTAGGGTTAGAAATGCAAGAGTCTTCAAACCTGGAAAAATTAGGGCTTGTGGACTTCAACTCCTACTCCTGAAGTAGCATGGCTGGTGCAGGAATTCTGGGAGTTGAAGTCCACTAGTCTTAAAACTGTCAAGTTTAAAGACCCATGGGTTAGGGTTAAAAATGCAAGAGTCTTCAAACCTGGAAAGATTAAGGCTTGTGGACTTCAACTCCTACTCCTGAAGTAGCATGGCTGGTGCAGGAATTCTGGGAGTTGAAGTCCACTAGTCTTAAAACTGTCAAGTTTAAAGACCCATGGGTTAGGGTTAAAAATGCAAGAGTCTTCAAACCTGGAAAGATTAAGGCTTGTGGACTTCAACTCCTACTCCTGAAGTAGCATGGCTGGTGCAGGAATTCTGGGAGTTGAAGTCCACTAGTCTTAAAACTGTCAAGTTTAAAGAGCCTGGGTTAGGGTTAGAAATAGGTTTTAGCTTGGTTGCTGATTGAGCTACTTTTTTTACTTTTTAATTTATTGTTACTACCAGATTGCTTTCGTTTACCCTCTTTTAAATTTACAGAGCTAATTTTGGTTTTCTTTAAAATAAATATTCTAAAACATTTAATCTACTGATGTCTCAATTAATGTATTTTTATTGGTTTCCATTTTTATACGTTACCAGTAGCCACTGCATTTTCTCACCTCGGCTTATACTCGGGTCAATAAGTTTTCCCAGGTTTTTGTGGCAAAAACTGGTGCCTCGGCTTATGCTCGGGTCGGCTTATACTCAAGTATATACAGTAATAGGGAAAAAATCCCCTTCTTTTTTATTAAAAGAAATGAATAATAAAACCAAACCAAAATCTATTATTATTAAAACTAAAACAACCAGCAAAACCAAAAACACAACTATTAATAAATCCATGCTTTAAAATCTTCATTTCTTAAAATATTTTTCATAGTATTATAGTAATCTAATAATACTATGAAAATCTATCTGAACACCAATGCATCAATTAATATATTTTCATATTTACTTTTCTATAATTTCGTTCAATATTTCCAAGCTCAATTAATTTTCAGGCACTTAGCGTTTACTATTATTAACTTTCATCAATCTTTTACATTTCCAAGTATATTTTAAATTCATAATGCAAATTCATAAAATCATACAGTACATATCATAAACCCCTTATTTATCATATGTATCTTCCATTAATTTTACCTATGTAATTCTATATAGTTCTAAAATTCTAATCCAATTTTACGAATTAATACATCCTAATATTAAATAACACCTAAATATATCTTTTAGCATCATTCCATAGTCAATCCATATTTAATAATCAATCATCCCTCCTCAAATTTCTACCACTCTCCCATTTCTGGGTACCCTCCCTCTTTCCCTCTCTTTCCCTCTCTCTCCCCCTTTTCTCTCTCATTTCTTTCTCAATTCTCCCTCTTCCTCCCTTTTTCTCTCATTCCTTCCCCCTCTCACTTCCCCTCTCTTTTTCCATCCCTGCCTCCTCCCCCCTTGTGTGTGTATGTTTATACACTCTAACCATTTCCAAAAACAGGTGAGGGCTGGGGGTTTTTTCTCTCTTATTCTTTGGATGCTTTTTACCATATGCTTTAAATCAAGAGTCACTTCTCTCTCTCTTTTGTTTCTCTTTCTTCTCATTTTCTGCCTTTTTTCTCCCCTTTTTGCTCTAATTTCTCTCACTCTCTCCCTTTCATTTCTGTTTTTCTCTTCCCTCTCTTTTTCCTTCTCTCCCCTTCTCTCTCACATTTGTTTGTTCTATCCCTCCCTCATTCTTTCCATCATTTCCTCTGTCCCCCCCCTCTCTTTTCCCCTCTCATCTCTCTGCCTCCGTCTCTGTCTCTCTGGGAACCAGCCAGCAGCCTGCCCCACTTCTTCTAAGGTTATCCTCCATTTTCACACAGAACTTCCTGGTTTTACCCCTAGCCATGCATGATCGACTCCTCTCCTGTGCTCGGGGTTTCGCCTTCACATTTTAGGGTGTAGAAGAAGCTGCTGAGGGCCCCCCCAAGGCAGCCTGGGCTTTGCTGGGAGCTGACGTGGAAAGGGAGTCCAAGGTACAGGACCAACACTTGGGCTTGGGGCCAGGGATCCTGGGGGCCGGGCATCCCCTCGGCGCATCTTGGGAGTCCTGTGGGGGCGGAGCCCAGCCAGAGAGAGATTTCGCAGAAGCAAAAGACAGAAGTCTTTTGCTTCTGCGAAATCTATCTCTGGCCAGCCCACCCCCACCCCGCAGGACTCCCAAGATGTGCTGAGGGGACACCTTTCCTGGTTCTTCGCAGGAGCAAAATCTTGCATTCCAAGCAGCTGCCTCTGGGTGGCAGGAACAAGGGGAGCCAGCCCTGGCTGAGATGGTGATGGCAGCGGCGGTGGCAGCGGGCTCCTGGGGTGTGGACGTGACATTCCTGGCACTGATGCTCTTCGAGGGGAAGCCACCAGAGCTGCCTCAGCAGTTGCACCTTTTAACTTCTCTGCCGGGACCGGCTAACTCAGCAATGTGCCCACCTTGTCCCTGCCACCTGGAGGCCCCATGCAGCTGCCTGGAATGTGACTCTTTGCTGCTGGGTCTGGAGCAGGCCCAGGAAGTAGAAAGGCTTGCCATCTTCAAAAGCCCAACCAGGGAGGGGAACCAACTCCCGCAGACCGTCTTTGCAGCTCCCCGCTTAGGTTTCGCCTTTTCTGATAAAAAGCCTCCTTGCTGCAAAGCCGCCTCTGTTCACTTCACACACACACAAAACAATCTTCCCAGGTATGGCAAATGTTTCTTTTTCAGGTGAAAGAGGAACTGAGCTTTTTCCCCCCACCCTCCGGTTAAGGGCCAATGAATAAAGGGCTGCCGATGGGAGCGACCTGCAGTCGGTGGTGGAGGACACCTGGTTGGGTGAGGAATATCCAGAAGTAACACCCCCCCCCCTCCCGTATGGCACCAGTGGGTGAGAGCTGCTGGTGCCAAGGGGGGGGATAAAGATGGAATAAAGGAGACAGACGCCCAGTATGAGTGCCCACAGAGACTAATGTATGAGTGCCCACAGAGACTAATTGTGACCTGAAGAACTAGAGGGGGTGAGAATTATGGAATTAACTGCCTAGAATCATCATGGCTAATTAGACTGGGGATATTGTTTATTGTTTAATTCCTATTTTGTCATTACTGTCATCTCCCCCCCCCCTTCACCACTTTCACTTCCACCATTTTCCTATTTTCATCATCTTCTCATCCCCTCAACTATTATTAAGATCATGGAAGAACTGCGCCCCCTAGTGGCAAGACTATAGAAAAAACACAGCAGACTTTTAAGACTCTGAGACTATATGGAAGATCTATAGAGGATTTCGGACCTGGATTGGTTGATTGACCGAGGATTGATATCAATTAAGATCTGATTTTATATTTTATATTTTATTTTTTATATACTATTTTATTAACTTATTAACTTTTTATCTTATTAACTTACTTAGATTTATATTTATATCTTACATATTTGCAATATTTAATCTATTTTTAATTGATTGGGGGGGTTTAACTGATGTATAATTGGAGTGGGTGTAATGACATGTATGGGATGAATGATTGGTATGAGTGCGATGGCTGGAGTGGGTGGGGTTATGTCAGGGAAGGGGTGAATGGGAATAGTATGAATGAGATATTTGGGCCACCTGACGCCGGAGAGGCGGGAGGGGAAGGGGCACCGATCTCTGGGGTGGCAGAGGGTCGGAATATCCCTGTGTTGCTGGGGAGAGGCAGATATGGCGGGGGTCACAGAGCTAGCCGTTCCAGGGGAACGAGGGACCGTTGCTTAATAACGGTCCCTTGTTCTGGCTCTGTGAGCCCAATCTTGGGTACTGGTGATAAGTGTAACTCTGGCCCTGGACTCAGGTTGCTGCTGCTTAATGCCAGGTCGGTGGTAAATAAAGCTCTCCTCATCCGGGACCTGATCCTGGATGAGGAGGCCGACCTGGCTTGTATTACTGAAACCTGGCTGGGCCCGGAGGGAGGTGTTCCTCTCTCTGAAATTTGCCCAGCCGGGTTTCAGATATGGCATCAACCTCGACCCCAGGGAAGGGGGGGAGGAGTGGCTATTATAGCCAGGGAGAGCCTTTGCCTGCGTAGGCTCATTGCTCCAGAAATTGCGGGTTGCGAGTCTCTCTTGCTGAAGTTGGACTTAGGGGTCCAGGTGGGCTTATTTCTCACGTACCTGCCTCCCAGCTGCGTGTCAAAAGCCCTGCCTGTGCTACTCGAGGAGGTAGCCGGGTTGGCAGTGGAGTTCCCCGGACTCATTGTCCTGGGGGACTTCAACCTGCCGTCACTCGGCGAAACCTCTGGGTTGGCACAGGAGTTCATGGCCACCATGACAGCCATGGACCTGACTCAAGTAGTACAGGGTCCGACTCACGAGGGAGGGCACGCACCTGACATGGTATTCCTTTCCGAGCAATTGAGTAATGGTCTGAGACTAAGGGGCTTAGAAGCATTGCCTTTGTCATGGTCAGACCATTTCCTACTACGGCTTGACTTCCTGGCTACAATCCTTCCCCGCAGGGAGGCGGAACCAATGAAGATGTTCCGCCCCAGATGCCTGATGGACCCAGAGGGCTTTCAGATGGAGCTTGGGGTTATTCCAGAGGCACTCATCCACAGTTCGGCGGAGTCCCTTGCGGAGGCCTGGAATATGGCTGCTGCGGAGGCTCTTGACCGGATTGCGCTGCAGCGACCTCTCCGTGGCGCTAGACCCCGTAGAGCCCCATGGTTCAACGAGGAGCTCCGGGAGTTGAAACGCCAAAAGAGACGTCTAGAGAAGCGATGGAGGAAGAGTAGGTCTGAATCTGATCGAACACTTGTAAGAGCTTTTATTAAGACTTACAAAGTGGCGCTCAAGGCAGCAAGATGCGCGTACCATGCCGCCTTGATTGCATCAGCGGAATCCCGCCCGGACGCTCTGTTTAGGGTGACCCACCACCTTCTTAACCAGGGGGGAGTTGGGGAGCCCTTGCAGAGTAGTGCCGAGGAGTTTAACACATTTTTCGCTGATAAAGTCGCTCAGATCCGGACCGACCTCGACTCCAATTGTAAAACAGAGTCGACTGACAACGAGTCAGTCGAGGTGACTGGGGCACGTACTTGTCCACCTGTCTGGGAAGAGTTTGATCTGGTGACACCTGATGAAGTGGACAAGGCCATTGGAGCTGTGAGTTCCGCCACCTGTCTACTGGATCCGTGTCCCTCCTGGTTGGTCTCGGCCAGCAGGGAGGTGACACGGAGCTGGGCCCAGGAGATTACCAACGCTTCCTTGGGGAGGGGAGTTTTTCCATCACTCTATAAAGAAGCGCTCGTGCGCCCCCTCCTCAAGAAGCCCTCCCTGGACCCAGCCGTACTTAACAACTATCGTCCAGTCTCCAACCTTCCCTTTATGGGGAAGGTTGTCGAGAAGGTGGTGGCACTCCAGCTCCAACGGCCCTTGGAAGAAGCTGATTATCTAGGTCCCCGGCAGTCGGGTTTCAGGCCCGGTTACAGCACGGAAACCGCTTTGGTCGCATTGATGGATGATCTCTGGCGGGCCCGGGACAGGGGTTTATCCTCTGTCCTGGTGCTCCTCGATCTCTCAGCGGCTTTCGATACCATCGACCATGGTATCCTTCTGCACCGGTTGGAGGGGCTGGGGGTGGGAGGCATTGTTCTTCAGTGGTTCTCCTCCTACCTCTCTGGCCGGTCGCAGTTGGTGTTAGTGGGGGGTCAGAGGTCGGCTCCGAGGTCTCTCCCTTGTGGGGTGCCTCAGGGGTCGGTCCTCTCCCCCTTGCTATTTAACATCTACATGAAACCGCTGGGTGAGATCATCCAAGGACATGGGGTGAGGTATCATCAATATGCCGATGATACCCAGCTTTACATCTCCACCCCATGTCTAGTCAAAGAAGCGGTGGAAGTGATGTGCCAGTGCCTGGAGGCTGTTGGGACCTGGATGGGTGTCAACAGACTCAAGCTCAACCCGGATAAGACGGAGTGGCTGTGGGTTTTGCCTCCCAAGGACAATTCCATCTGTCGTCCATTACCCTGAGGGGGGATTATTGACCCCCTCAGAGAGGGTCCGCAACTTGGGCATCCTCCTCGATCCACAGCTCACATTAGAAAACCACCTCTCAGCTGTGGCGAGGGGGGCGTTTGCCCAGGTTCGCCTGGTGCACCAGTTGCGGCCCTATCTGGACCGGGATTCATTGCTCACAGTCACTCACGCCCTCATCACCTCGAGATTCGACTACTGTAACGCTCTCTACATGGGGCTACCTTTGAAAAGTGTTCGGAAACTTCAGATCGTGTAGAATGGAGCTGCGAGAGCAGTCATGGGCTTACCTAGGTATGCCCATGTTTCACCATCACTCCGCAGTCTGCATTGGCTGCCTATCAATTTCCGGTCACAATTCAAAGTGTTGGTTATGACCTTTAAAGCCCTTCATGGCATCGGACCAGAATATCTCCGAGACCGCCTCCTGCCGCACGAATCCCAGCGACCTATTAGGTCCCACAGAATGGGCCTTCTCCGGGTCCCGTCAACTAAACAATGTCGGTTGGCGGGCCCCAGGGGAAGAGCCTTCTCTGTGGCGGCCCCGGCTCTCTGGAACCAACTCCCCCCGGAGATTAGAACTGCCCCTACACTCCCTGCCTTCCGTAAAGTTCTTAAAACCCACCTTTGTCGTCAGGCATGGGGGAAGTGAAACACCTCCCCTGGCCACGTACAATTTATGTATGGTATGTTTGTGTGTGTGCTTGTTAATATAGTGGGGTTCTTTTTTTAAACTATTTTAAATACTTAAATTTATTGAATCTATTTGGATTTGTACGATTGTTTATATTTTTGTTGTGAGCCGCCCCGAGTTCGCGGAGAGGGGCGGCATACAAATCTAAATAATAAATAAATAAATAAATAAGCATGCTCTTGTTGCTTGGTGAGCTGGGACTGGTTCTCAACTGCCCCGCATGCCCCTTGACAAGGACCCTTTGAGGGGGAAGGGCTGAAGCTGTTGGGGGGAGGGAGCGTGTTTAAAGGGGTTGCCTGGAGAGAAGGAAGTGGCGCCTCTGATGGGTGGGGAAAAAAGGGAGCGGAGGGGTGGGGCTGGGCATGGCAACCTGGGAAACTTTGGGACCCACCTGTGGTTCTCTGCACCGGCTCTTGACTGTATGGCTTCAGAAAACACTGCGCTGCCGGTTCCTGATGGAATATTGGTGTGAGTCCCTCCTCCTGAGGTTGGACTCATGGGTTCAGTTAGGTCTATTGCTGATGGTACCTGGCTCCCAGCTGTGTTCAATGGCCTTGCTTGTGCTGCTAGAAGTGGTAACCGGACTGGTGGTGGAGTTCCCCAGGCCCATGGTGCTGGGGGTCTTTAACTTGGCATTGCTTGGTGAATCCTCTGATGCAGCTCAGGAGTTCATGGCTATCATGACAACTATGGACCTGATCCAAGTAGTTCAGGGTCCGATTCATGGGGGGGGGTGTCACATGGTTGACCTAAAGTTTTTCTTGGGGCAGTGGAGAGATGATTTGAGATTAGGCATAGTAGTTACTTCCTTGTCATGGTCAGATCGTTTCCTGCTGAAGTTAGACTTCAAGGTACTATTCCTCCATCAAAGGGAGGCGGAATCGATTAAGTGGTTCCACTCCAGATGCCTAATAGACCCAGAGGGGTTCCAGAAGGAGCTAGGGGAGATACCCAAATCCCTTGTCTATGGTCTATCTGAGTCCCTAGTAGTTGCCTGGAATAGGGTGGTATCTGGGGCATTGGATTGCACCTTTGT
Source organism: Erythrolamprus reginae (assembly GCF_031021105.1). Classification (NCBI taxonomy): domain Eukaryota; kingdom Metazoa; phylum Chordata; class Lepidosauria; order Squamata; family Dipsadidae; genus Erythrolamprus; species Erythrolamprus reginae. The sequence goes on along the minus strand of NC_091951.1, from coordinate 216,246,048 downwards.
GATCTATCTGTGCCAGTGGATCCAGGCAAGCTCCCTGGTTCACCAATGAGCTCCGGGAGCTAAATGCCAAAAGAGACATGTAGAGCAATGCTGGAGGACCAGTAACTTCGAATCTGACTGAACACTACTAACAACCTTTATTAGGTCTTATTTAGTGGCAATATGGGTGGCAAAATGTTCACATTTTTTCTCATTTATTGCATCTGCTGACTTGCACCCAGACACCCTTTTTAGGGTGATTTGCTCTCTCCTTTAGGTAGAGGGAGTGGAGGAACATTTGCACAGCAAAGCTGTGGAATTTACACAGTTTCTGTCAGATAAAGTTTCCCAGATTCGGACGGACCTGGACTCTGATTGGGTAATGCAGGCAGTGATGGCAGGGGCAGATCTTAGTCCTAGGTGTGGGATGAATTTGAGCCCAGAACTCCAAAGGAAGTGGACAAAGTTATGGGAGCGATGAGTTCCTCCATCAGTTTGTTGGACCTGTGCCCCTCCTGGCTGGTTTTGTCCAGGAGGGAGGTGTCACGAGGTTGGCTCCAGGTTTTGGTCAATGCCTCCTTGAGGGAGGGGTTTGTCCCACAACCATTAAAGGTGGCAGTTGTGAGGCCCCTCCTCAAAAAGCCTTCCCTGGATCCAGCAAAACTAAAGAACATTTGTTGGGAAGGGAAGGTTGTTGATAATAGGTTGTTGATATCTGGTCCATAGTAGGCTGTTGTAGTAGATTGTTGATATCTAGTTTGACATTCCAGAGCTCCTCTCCCCCTCCATGGGGGAGAGCCTTCTCTGTGGCTGCTCTGACTCTCTGGAACCAGTTACCTCCTGAGATCCAGACTACCCCCACCCTACTGGCCTTCCAGAAAGTGGCTTTTCCGGCAGGCCTGGGGCCTTTAATCTGATTATGGTAACCATCAAGATCTGGCCATAAATGGTATGCATGGTTTTCACTGTTTTATTTTAATTGTTTTTGAATTGTTTTATAGGTTTTTAGTATATTTGGATGTTATATCTTTGGTTGGAAGCCACCCAGAGTGCCTAGATAGATAGATAGATAGATAGATAGATAGATAGATAGATAGATAGATAGATAGATAGATAGATAGAGATAGGTCGGTAGGTAGGTCGGTAGGTAGGTAGGCAGGCAGGCAGGCAGGCAGATAGATAGATAGATAAATCCATCCATTTCAAAGTTGACAGTTTCATTATGACTATGTGGGTAAGAATACAATGTTCACGGGGGATGCGTTCCGAGACCACCCGCGAAAGTCAAATTTCCGCGAAGTAGAGATACGGAAGTAAATATAACATTTTTGGTTATGAACAGTATCACAAGTCATCTCTTAACATTTTAAACCCCTAAATTACCATTTCCCATTCCCTTAACAACCATTTACTCACCATTATTACTGGTACTCACCATTGAATAAGACAGTGATCCTGATAATTATAAACATAATTATTTATTAACAATAATTTTTTTTTGTTATTTATTTGCAAAAATTATTAGTTTGGCAATGACGTATGACATCATTGGGCGGGAAAAACCATGGTATAGAAAAAAACCCCGCAAAGTATTTTTTAATTAATATTTTTTGAAAAACTGTGGTATAGACTATTCGCGAAGTTTGCACCCACGAAAATTGAGGGAACACTGTACATAATTATATAGGTTAAATAGAAAAAAATCAAAAAAAGTGTATTGTGAAAATACGTACAGTGGTACCTCATCATCCGAACTTAATTGGTTCCAGGAGAAGGTTCGTAAGGTTAAAAGTTCATAAGATGAAACAATGTTTCCCATAGGAATCAATGTAAAAGCAAATAATGCATGCAAATCCTTCAGGAAAATCCCAAACTTTAGAAGGGAGGCGAACAGAGGGCAGGGAGGAGCAGCTAAAGGGGGCGGGTGGAAGAAGCAAGGCTAGGCTAAAGGGTGAGTGGGAAGGAAGAAAGGCAAGGGGGGCACCCCTCCCTTTTCTTTCTTCAAAAGACACCGTTTCAGTGCCTTTGCAAGCATGCAAAATCTTTATTCCTCCAAGCTGCCCCTCCCTTTTCTTTCTTAAAAAGACACCGTTTCAGTGCCTTTGCAAGCATGCAAAATCTTTACCCCTCCAAGCTGCCCCTCCCTTTTCTTTCTTAAAAAGACACCGTTTCAGTGCCTTTGCAAGCATGCAAAAACTTTACTCCTCCAAGCTGCCCCTCCCTTTTCTTTCTTAAAAAGATACCGTTTCAGTGCCTTTGCAAGCATGCAAAATCTTTACTCCTCCAAGCTGCCTCTCCCTTTTCTTTCTTCAAAAAAGGATTCGTAAGGTGAAAATAGTTCGGAAGAAGAGGCAAAAAAATCTTAAACACCGGGTTCGTATCTTGAAAAGTTCGTTAGAAGAGGCGTTCGTAAGATGAGGTACCACTGTATTTAGTTAAATATCTCCTTTGTCTTATTAATATTGTGATTGGTCACATGATCAACCAGACATTTAGATTAGATTTTGCATTTTTATCCACCTGTTCAGTCATTATTATTACTTTAAAACATGACAAGTTGCTAATAAGAAAAGGTGATGGACAGTATAAAAATCAATATAGATGAATGTTGGATTTTAATTCTTCTGTTATTTTTATTTTTAATAGTGTTATCTTGCTAAAAATCTTATCTTTCATGTTTTATATATTCAGGATCATGCAGATATTGAATGGAAATTTGCTCGTACAAAGCTATGGATGAGTTACTTTGAAGAAGGAGGAACTTTGCCCACCCCTTTCAATGTTATACCAAGTCCAAAATCTCTATGGTATTTGCTAAGATGGCTGTGGAGACGACTATGCAGACAAAACATTAAAACAAAAAACAAAAGCTTTGGAACCATTGGGGTAAGCAAAATTACCCATTTTCTTTCTTATCCTTATGAGAATGGATCTTACCTACAGAAGCTAGAAAAATGTATATTTCTGCTTTTTGACAATGCCAAAAAGTCTCTTGAATAATGGTAATTTAAAATAAGACTTTTTCAAAGCATGTAAGCAACTGCCTTAGGTCTATACATAGTGGAAGTATTATCCAAAATATAATTTTGTTTATTTATATTGAAGATAGTGAAAAATAGTTAAAGTATATCTCAAGAATCCAGAATTCTTCCAGACTATTTTCTGATAGTTGGATCATTTGATCATTTGTTTGACATGTATATTTAATCAGGATATGACTCACTGACATTGCCTTTAACTAACTTGACTTGGTTGGACAATGTGGCAATTGAAATATAGATGGGAGGCAGAAGGTTGTTCTGCCAAAACAACCGGACCAAAATGGATTCTTACCAAAAAGAAATATAAGCAATAATACCCGAATTATACTCAATACCATAGAATACTACAACGAAAATCGCGATAAACCAGTGGCACTCATGTTTATTGACCTGAAAAAAGCCTTCGATTCCCTTTATTGGGAATATTTTATATTACAAATCCAACACATGAAATTTGGAGATAATTTTATTAACTTAATAAAATCTATTTACTCCCAACAAACAGCAAAAATACTTTTCAATAAAGCCATCACAGAAGAAATAACAATAACAAGAGGAGTACGCCAGGGATGCCCTTTAGCACCTCTAATTTTCATATTAGCTATGGAAACATTTTTTAAAAATATAAGAAACAACAAACAAATAAATGGACTTAAAATAAAAAAAGGAACATTTCAAAATTCAAGCGTTCGCAGACGATATAGTACTTATAATCCAAGACCCCCTTAAATCAGCCCACATTCTAATGAGTGAAATCCATAGATTTGGGGAAATAACCGGTCTTAAAATCAACCTTGATAAAACTCAAATTATCACCAAAAACATGACAATAGAACAAAACTCAATGTTGGAACAAACCCTTAATATAAAAATAGTGAAAAAAACCAAATATTTGGGCATCACAATCTCAGCGAACAACAATACTCTGAAAAAAGATAATTATGACAAACTCACACAGGACACACAAAAAGATTTAAATAGATGGACAAATTTAAAATTATCATTGATGGGTAAAATCGCAGCAATAAAATCAAACGTTCTTCCCAGATACCTATATTTATTTCAGGTAGCTCCAATTAAGTTAAATAAATCATTTTTTGAACAATTGCATAAAATGATTAGAATATTCATCTGGAGGAAAAAAAAGGCAAGAATAAAACTAAAAAACTTGCAAGATCACAGATCAAGGGGAGGCTTTGGGCTCCCCAACTTTTATCTTTACTACCAAGCCACTATTTTAACTAAAATTAAAGATTGGATAATATTACAAAATACAAGATTACTTTCAATAGAAGGATTTAACTTACAATCAGGATGGCATACATTCTTAATGGTGGAACCAAATAAAATTCCAAAACACTTTAAAATCATCATATTAGAAATATACTAATATCGACATGGCAACAGATAAAAAAGCTACTTCTTAGCAATTCCAAAATGGCTATCCCCCAATTAATCTATCACGTACCAGACCCCCCTTTCAGTACCAAAAATAATAACTTACTCTAAATTATTAGATCCCGATGATAATATCCTCACTAGACAACAACTACAAGATAATGGAATACCCATAGACTGGTTTACATACATACAAATAAACACAAAATATAAACAACACAAAAGTACATTTGGCTTTCAAAATACAAACCCTATCGATTTAATAATATTTGGACCCAATATAAAAATGATCTCTAAACTAGATACCTATTTGTTTAAACAGGATACCATAGAGGAACAAGTGAAAGGGTCAATGATTGCATGGACACAAAACTTTGGATACACAATAACACTTACGGAATGGGAAAAAATATACACAATTAACTCTAAAATGATGCTGGCTGTCTCCTATAAAGAAAATCTTTACAAAATGATATACAGATGGCACCTTCCACCAGCTAGGCTTTCTAAAATGTACCCAAACGTATCTTCTTTATGTTGGAAATGTAAAAAAAACCAGGGAACATATTATCATATGTGGTGGACCTGTACATACGCCCAAAAGTTCTGGACACAAATTAAAAGAATAATGGACCAAGTCATATTGACAAAGATCATAATTAAACCAGAGTTATTTCTTCTGGGCATTTTTAGACAGAAATTTAGTAAAGAAGACAGATACCTCACTATCCAAATACTAACGGCCGCTAGACTAACTTATGCACAACATTGGAAAAAAGAAGACATCCCGACAAATCTAACTATCATTAGTAAAATTATGGAATGCGCAGAACTAACAAAATTAACAATGGAAATTCAAAACAAAAATGATTCAGAGTTCTACAAGGCCTGGGAGAAATGGTTCAGATGGCTATCCAACTCTAAAGATGACAAACCAAAAAATAATCAAAATCGCTTAACATAAACTAAAATTAAGAAACGTATAACCAAAAAACGGACCAAAAACAATTCAATCCCTATCTGAGTTCAATCCATTTGATAACTACTAGAAATGTACTAATATCACAACTTATGATAAACTTTCACTAACAAAAACAACAAATATAATTCATCTAAGTCGTCACAACTTAAACGCCTGCTTGGTTGCAGGTAATATTTCTTACTTTCCTATTTCTCTTCTCTTTCTCTTCTCTCTCTCTCCTTTTTTTTCTCTCTTTTTTCTCCCTTTTTATCATTTATTTTCCCACATTATTGTTGGGTTACCAAATACTACAGCTATAAAATATTTAAACAAGAACTCTCAATACGAAATATTTACATATGGACAAATATCTGAAATGTATATACAATAATATATATAAGCTGTGATATAATAATACTGTAATATATATAAGCTGTGATATAATAATACTGTTTACCCCACTCCCTTCCTACCTTCTTTTTTCTGTATCCCCATTTCCCTTTCCCCCCGTTTTATTCCTTTTTGTATAAATTAATAAAGTATATTTTTTTTAAAAAGATCACTGTACCTATGTTCATTAATAACCAACTGTGCCAAATGGAATTGGACATGGGGTCCAAATATTCCATCATGCCATGGGAAAAGCTTAAGCTATATATGCTCGCTGTACAAAAGGCTCACCTGGAGCCTGTAAAGCTTTAATTCGAGACTTTCAAGGTGGGGTAATTCCAGTATTGGGTAAAGCTATGGAACCTGTGTCTTTTAAAAATGTAAAATGTCAATTGCCTTTAATAGTGGTGCCAAGGACTAAACACACCCTTTTGGGATTAGAATGGATGATACCTCTAGGTATTGAGGTTACTGGGGTAAACAAACTGTCACAAACTGCTTATGCAGACTTTATCCAAGAATTTCCTGAAGTATTCAACCCCACATTAGGATCTTACAAGGGACCACCTATCTCGTTTTCATTAGATCCTAAAATACCACCATTAAGACTTAAACCTTGCAAAGTCCATTTACCACTATTACCAAAATTAGATCAACAGATCGACAAATTAATTGCCCAAGGTATTTTAGTTCCTGTTGATCACACCCCATGGGAAACTCCTATAGTCACACCATTAAAGCCTGATGGATCTTTGAGAGTATGTGCTGATTAAATAAGGCTCTACAGCACTATTCCTATCCAATCCCTGTGGTACAGCAGTTGCTTCATTCCCGGGGGGGGGGAGTATTTGCCAAATTAGATTTAGCACAGGCATATCAGCAACTGCCAGTGGATGAAAAGACAGCCTTAGCACAAACGATTGTGACCCACAGGGGTGGTTTTAAGTTCACAAGATTACAATTTGGAGTCAGTGTGACCCCAGGAATATTCCAGAGCCTGATGGAGAGGCCACCTTTTGGCCTTAAAGGAACTACAGTGATCCCCCGATTATTGCGAGGGTTCCGTTCCAGGACCCCTCGCAATGAGCGGGTTTTCGCGAAGTAGCGCTGCGGAAGTAAAAACACCATCTGCGCATGCGTGATTTTTTTTGTTTGTTTGTTTTAAGGCCGCGCATGCGCAGACGGTGGGACGACGGCAGTTCGGAGGCTGGCAATGGTTATTTTTCATGCCGGCCACCCCCTCCAGTCCAATTTGAACCTGGGTTTTTTTGCCCTCTCAAGCTGCTAGCTCTCAGTGAGAACACTTGTCACTTATGATTTCCCATTCCAATTTGAACCTGGGTTTTTTTGCCCTCTCAAGTTGCTAGCTCTCAGTGAGAACACTTGTCACTTATGATTTCCCATTCCGATTTGAACCTGGTTTTTTTTGCCCTCTCAAGCTGCTAGCTCTCAGTGAGAACACTTGTCACTTATGATTTCCCATTCCGATTTGAACCTGGTTTTTTTTGCCCTCTCAAGCTGCTAGCTCTCAGTGAGAACACTTGTCACTTATGATTTCCCATTCCGATTTGAACCTGGTTTTTTTTTTTGCCCTCTCAAGCTGCTAGCTCTCAGTGAGAACACTTGTCACTTATGATTTCCCATTCCGATTTGAACCTGGGTTTTTTTGCCCTCTCAAGCTGCTAGCTCTTAGTGAGAACACTTGTCACTTATGATTTCCCATTCCGATTTGAACCTGGTTTTTTTTTGCCCTCTCAAGCTGCTAGCTCTCAGTGAGAACACTTGTCACTTATGATTTCCCATTCCGATTTGAACCTGGTTTTTTTTGCCCTCTCAAGCTGCTAGCTCTCAGTGAGAACACTTGTCACTTATGATTTCCCATTCCGATTTGAACCTGGTTTTTTTTGCCCTCTCAAGCTGCTAGCTCTCAGTGAGAACACTTGTCACTTATGATTTCCCATTCCGATTTGAACCTGGGTTTTTTTGCCCTCTCAAGCTGCTAGCTCTCAGTGAGAACACTTGTCACTTATGATTTCCCATTCCAATTTGAACCTGGGTTTTTTGGCCCTCATGTCCTCCTTCCATCCCTCCCTCCTTCCATCCCTCCCTCCTTCCATCCCTCCTTCCTTTCGTAAAAAGCACCCAAACAATGACAGAATAAAAAACCCCAGCCCATTTCCCATCCCCTTAATGTACTGTACTGTACTGTACCTCTACCTGTACCTGTACTGTACACATTGAATAACACACTTAGTCATCCTGATATAAACAATAACAATATTTATTTACATTTTTACATTTTTGGGGGGAGGTTAGCATAACTAGGATAAATCGGGATCTTCTTCTATCACCATGTCTACAATGGACGCTGCAGGTGATGTTGTGGCAGACCTCTTGGTTTTCGTGACAAACATAGTTATGGGCAGTTGTTGGCGCGTTTTCTTTTGCTTGGCTAACATGGCTCTGTATGGTGCAATGGTGTTGTCAAGGGAGGCCTTAAAGTGTATAGAGCGAGTCATGTTGGGATCCCAAAGTTCCGCCATGCGTTGCAGCTGTGCAGCAGTTCTGTTCATTTCTGCAAGCCGCTCAAGCGTTAGGCCAACATCTTCTTCTTCCTCAGATTCTTCAGCTCCCTCCTCTTCTTCACTCGCTGACCTGGTCAGCTCCTCCAGATCTTTGTCTGTCAGCGGTAGGCCATGCTCATCAAGCAAACCATTGACTTCCTCTGGTGTCATGTCAACGAAGCCTTCTCCACCCAGTGCCTGTGCCAGCTTCACAGAGTTCTGGACTGCAGCATCTTGAATTTCTTCGGGAGCAAATCCCCTGTGATAATTCACCACTTCTGGCCACAATTTCCTCCAGCAGGCATTCATTGTCTGTGACTTCATATCCATTAAGGCACTCTGAATGTTCTTCAGACAAGATGCAATTGTGTACTGACGCCAGTAGGCCTTCAATGTGAAGTTTTGATCAGCATCCATTGCTTCCACGATGCTTCCAAGAGAATTGCGCGTGTACAGTGCCTTAAATGCGCGGATAATACCTTGATCCATCGGCTGGATAAGCGATGTGGTGTTTGGTGGCAAGAATTCGACTTGCACCCCATCATGTTCATGTGCCAGATCATCATGGCCTCCAGCATTGTCCATTAGGAGAAGCACTTTGAAATCGAGTCCTTTGGCAGCCAAATAAACCTGCACCTGTGGGATGAAACACTGATGAAACCAGTCCCGCGTGAGGGGTTTTGTAATCCATGCTTTAGGATTATGCATCCAGTACACTGGCAATGCATTCTTATTTCTGTTCTTGAGGGCTCTTGGATTTCGTGACTTATAAATTAGCCCTGGCTTCAGCAAAAAGCCTGCTGCATTCCCACACATGATCAAAGTCACCCGATCTTTCATGGCCTTAAAGCCAGGGGCTTTGGCTTCATCTTGCATCAAGAAAGTCCGTGAAGGCATCCTCTTCCAGAACAGGCCTGTTTCGTCCATGTTGAACACCTGTTCTGGAAGGTAGCCCCCTTCTGCAATTAGATCTTTAAACGTGCGCCGGACAAAGTTTTCAGCTGCACCTGTATCTGCTGAGGCAGCTTCTCCATGCAATTACACACTCTTCAGGCCATAGCGCCATTGGAATCTGTCAAACCACCCTTTGCTTGCTGTGAATGTGGCTGGGGCTGAAGAAGCAGAAGATGTTGATGGCTGGGGGTCTTCAGAGTCAACAGCCCCTTCATCTACAGAGAATGACAGGAAAGGGAGAGAGAAGTGACTTGAATGAAAGCATACAGTCCTTCCATCCCTCCCTCCTTCCATCCATCCCTCCCTCCTTCCATCCTTCTCTCCCTCCCTCCCTCCTTCCTTCCCTTCTCTCCCTCCCTCCTAACATCCCTCCCTCCTTCCATCCCTCCCTCCTTCCATCCATCCCTCCCTCCTTCCATCCTTCTCTCCCTCCCTCCCTCCTTCCTTCCCTTCTCTCCCTCCCTCCTAACATCCCTCCCTCCTTCCATCCCTCCCTCCTTCCATCCATCCCTCCCTCCCTCCTTCCATCCATCCCTCCCTCCTTCCATCCCTCCCTCCCTCCTTCCATCCATCCCTCCCTCCTTCCATCCTTCTCTCCCTCCCTCCCTCCTTCCATCCATCCCTCCCTCCTTCCATCCTTCCCTTCTCTCCCTCCTTCCTTCCTTCCATCCCTCCCTCCTTCCCTCCCTCCCTCCCTCCCTCCTTCCTTAAAAAACACTTAAATACAGTATGTAATGACAGAATAAAAAACCCCAGCCCTTACCTGTGTTTCCCTCATCTGCATCGCCTCCTTCTGTGTCTTCAAGACGGTTGTACAATTGCTGTGCCTTGGTCCTTATGGTGTTGGTATCCAAAGCAATGCTCTTTTTGCGGCAGTCTTGTACCCACACAGACAAAGCAGCTTCCATCTTCATAAGGCGTTTGTTTCTAGGCGTCACTATTCTTTTTGCAGCCTTGTTGAATGATATCAGAGAAGTTTGCCTTATCTTCTTCTCCTCTTTCCTAATGTATCGCACAGTCGATTCGTTGATCCCATAATGCCGACCAACCTGTACATTAGAACGTCCCGCTTTCAGCATGTCCAAAAGTTCAATCTTCTCCTTGATTGTCAGCATCTTCCGGGTCTTTTTAGCATCGCCGGCTCCACTCCGGGTGCAACGTTTAGGTGCCATCTTCCACGAAGTCTTCACAAAGAGCTCCAAGAAACAGATCCAAGAAACAGATCCAAGACACAACTCCAAGACACAGCTCCAAGACACAACTCCAAGACACAGCTCCAAGACACAACTCCAAGACACAGATGCAAGACACGCAAGCTCCAAGAAACGGCTGCAAAAGTTGCAAGTTTCAAAGCAAAGCAAAGCTGAGCAAACAACACTGATTGGCCGAGATTTCTGTCCATCAGCAATGACAACGGTGATTGGCTGAAATTTTGCTGTATCACCATTGCCGGGCAAACTTATTGCAATGGCAAAGCTGATTGGCCGAGATTTCAGCCAACCAGCAATGCTACACGTCAGTTTGGTCAGTTCGGGCGGGAAAAACCGCGCACGTATTTTTAACTTTTTTTTAAAAAAAAAATCGCGATATAGCCTGTATAGCGTTTCGCAATGATCGAGATGGTAGCAATTGCTGAAAAATCGCGAATTAGCCCGTTCGCAATGATCGGGATCGCAATACCTGGGGGATCACTGTATTCCATATTTTGATGACATGTTAATCTCAGGAGAAAACCAAAACCAGTTGAATCAAAGGATAAGAGAAGTATTAAAGAGACTCCAACAGAAAGGCCTCAAAATCAAGGCAGAGAAGTGTGTGTGGAGAACTGACAGTGTGGAATTCTTTGATTACAGAATAGACAGTGAAGGGATACACCCCACCCAAGAAAGAAAATCAAAGCTATAAAAGAAGCACCTGAACCCCAAAACAAATCAGAACTCCAGGCATTTTTAGGCCTCCTAAACTTTTACTCTGTTTTTTTTGAAACAGAAGGTCACAGCAGCTGAACCACTCCACAGATTCCTACAGAAAGGAACACCATGGAATTGGGGTAAAACAGAATGCCTATCATTTCTTAAAATAAAAGAATTGTTATCATCAAAGAGTGTAGTGGTTCAATATAGCACAATTTTACCAGTGAGATTAACATGCGATGCTTCCCCATATGGGGTGGGAGCCGTGCTGGCCCATATATAACCAAATGGAACAGAGGCCCCAATAGTTTATTTTTCTAGAACACTTTCAGGAGCAGAAAGAAATTATAGCCAGTTATATAAGGAGGCTCTAGCCTTGGTGGCTGGAGTCAAGAAATTTCATAATTATATTTTTGGCCATTTGAGTTAGTAACTGACCATGAACCCCTGTTAGGATTATTAGCTGAAGATAAACCCACTCCTCCATTTATGTCACCCAGGTTAATTACATGGACTATATTTTTAGCAGGATACAATTATACTCTTAAGCATAAAGGGGGAAAAGAAATTAATCATGCTGATGGCCTCAGCTGAAGCCCAGGGCTCCAAAATGTAGGAGACCCCGCTCCAGTTTCTGACACATTGTTAATAGAATTAGATGAACAACCATTGACCACAGCCAAAGAAAGCACAAGGCTGAGAGCACAAGGCAAGACCCCATTTTACAAAAGGTTGCTATCTATATTTTGAGGGGATGGCCTGAAGGGTCTACAGATGTTGTAACAAAAGAATTCAGGAACAAACAAAAAGAATTGTCATATTTGTGGGGTTGTATTTTGTGGGGAGACAGAATTATAATCCCATCAGTTTTGAGAAATAGAGTTCTGCAAATGTTGCATAGGAGTCACTCTGGAGTAGTTTGAATGAAGAGCCTGGCCAGAGGACACCTATGGTGGCCAGGCCTAGATTCTGACATTGAAAAGTGGGTAGCCACATGTGATCCCTGCCAAGAGTCCAGACCAAATCCTCCTAGAACCACCTCAGGGGAGTGGGAAGAACCAAAAGGGCCTTGGTCTAGGATTCATATTTAAAACAGAGGAGGCCTTAGATAACAGATAGATTTAATACGGAATGCATGCCAGCAAGGCAGGTACAGGCTTAGAGAGAACATTCAAATACATACAGAGTTATATAGCACCGCAGGCTGAGGCAGGAACCAATCAATACACAGTAACTTTCCCGCTTACAAAGTAACTATGGAAAGCGCCCTATCAGAACCTTGGATAGGGATGCCAATCACACGGCACTAACCGGCCGGCTGTTTCTAAGCAAACACAGCACTCCTAACCCCTTGATTGACACATACATAGTCCTTTAAATATGCCGGTTTGTAGCGCACTCTCTCAGAGCGCCGAGGCATGACCGCCGGCTCTGAAACCCTTTCCGAATTTGGTTCTTGTACTCCCTCTTCAGAATCCGGAATTTCCTCACCCCTTAATGACTCTGTGGAGGCGTTTTCCCCCGACATCCTTGCGGGCAGCAGTAACTCACTGTGAGCCGATCCAGTCTGCTCACGATCTCTTTCCCCTCAGAGGTCGCTCGCCCTGTCAATTCGGATCTGGTCCAAATGCCTCTTCCAAATCCTACCATCCAAAAGTTCGATTTCGAAAGACCGAGGCCCCAGTTCCCTGCTTACTCTTCCCTTTTCCCAATTCCGTCCCCCTGAGTATGATCTAACGAAAACAGTATTTCCTATCTTTACCTGTCTGGCCGGGGTTACTGGCCACTGGACAGTTTGGGAATACCACGGGTGCAGTCTGTCTAAAATGATTCGGAGCTTGCGACCCATCAATAATTCAGCCGGGGTTTTGCCCGTGGCCACACAGGGGGTGGAATGTTGCGCTAGCAACAAATCTGCTAGCCTTTCCTGCCAAGAACCTTGCGGCATCCTTTTAAGGGCGTCTTTTACAGACCTAACTGCCCGTTCCGCCTGGCCATTACTAGCCGGATGCCACGGCGAGCTCAACGCATGTCTGACGCCAGCAGATGCTAAGAATGACTCAAACTGCACTGCTGTGAACTGGGGACCGTTGTCCGAGACGAGGAGGTCGGGGAACCCATGCGTAGCACATAAAGTCAGTAGGGCATCTATGATCGCCTGAGCGCAGGTAGACCTAAGCTGGACAACCTCCACCCATTTCGAATGGGCATCCACGACTATTAGGAAGGTCTGTCCCATAAAGGGACCGGCTAAATCAATGTGTATGCGAGCCCAAGGTCCTGCTGGCGGTTCCCAAACCAGCGGCTCGGCCCGAGGAGGGAAAGGACGACTTTCCTGGCACGCAGCACAACCTGCCACCCTCAGCTCTACCGCCTTGTCCAACCCTGGCCACCAAACATAGTCACGAGCTAAGCTCTTCGTGCGCACTATGCCTGGGTGACCCCTGTGCAATAGTGCCAACACCTGGCTGCGCAAGGTTTCTGGAACTACCACCCTGCTACCTCGCAGCACCACCCCCTTCTCTACAGAGAACTCCGATTGGCATCTAAAAAATGGAACAAATATGTCTGCGGGGACTGCAGATGGCCATCCCCTTAACACCCATTGCCTTACTTGGGACAGAATGGCATCTCGACCAGTTACTGCAGCTACCTCGGTTGCAGAAATAGGAATAGCACTCTCAGATAGAGCGAACACAGAGCACGCCGGAGCAGGGTCGACAAGAACATCTGGCAGCGGACATCTGCTCAGGGCATCAGCGTGTGCTATGTGGCGTCCAGGCTTATAGGTCAGTGTATAATTGTAGTTCGCTAAAAAGACGATCCAGCGTGACATTCTGGGTGAAAGGACCACTGGACTTTGACGGCTGCCAAACAAAAGCCCCAGCAATGGTTGGTGGTCTGTAACCAATTCGAAATGCCGCCCATATAGGTAATCGTGGAACTGCTTGACCCCTGCAATGAGTGCCAGCGCCTTTTTGTCTATATGCCCATAATTCCTCTCTGCCGTAGCCAACGTGCGAGAGAAAAATGCCAGAGGGGCTTCAGCTCCATTGGGCAATCTGTGGCTGAGGACAGCGCCCACCCCGTGCTGTGAAGCGTCACAGGTCAATATTAAAGGTAATCCTGGTGAGTATTGGGCCAGCACATTGTTGGACAAAAGTATTGCCTTGACCCCGTTGAATGCCAATTCCTCCCTGCTTCCCCAGTGCCAGTTTGAGTGCTTGTCCAAAAGACGGTGCAAAGGTTCGGCCACCGACGCCTTATGCGGAATAAAAACCGCGTAAAAATTTAAGAGTCCCAAAAAGGCTTGCAGCTCAGCCTTGGATCGTGGCCTGGGGGCGTCCCTAATCGCCCGTGTCTTTTCAGGGGTAGGGTGAATTCCCTCTCCATCCACAATAAAACCCAGGAATTCCACCCTCGGGACACCAAAGACACACTTCTTTTCCTTTAGTTTAAGCCCCGCGTCCCTAAACTTGGACAAAACCTTTCTTACTCGTGCCATCAACTCGTCTGTGGAACTCCCTGACACCAGGACGTCATCAAAATATGGCACAGTTCCTTCGAGCCCATATAGCAACCTTTCCATCAGGCCCTGGAATAGTCCTGGGGCAATGGAGACCCCAAATTGTAAACGGTGACACTTGAAGACCCCCCGGTGGGTGATGATTGACTGCGCTTCTGCAGCTAGGGGGTCGACGGGAAGCTGCTGATAAGCCTGAGAAAGGTCAAGCTTCGCGAACACCCGACCCTTTCCCAAGGTATGCAGCAGCTGTTGCACCACTGGCAGCGGATATGAGTGATGTGCCAACGCTTTGTTAATGGAACATTTGTAGTCCCCACACAGCCTAATTCCCCCATCCCCCTTGAAAGCAATAACCACCGGGGTTTCCCATTTTGCCTGATCCACCGGTTCTAGCACCCCCTGGGCAATCAGCCTATCCAGCTCCTCATCCACTTTCGGCCGAAGGGGAATGGGCACCCGGCAGGCTTTTAAACGAACCGCCGGTTCTTGTGGGTTTAAACCAAATGAAATCGGGGTTCCCGTATAATAGCCCAACTGACCATCAAATACTGTTGGAAATTCCCGTGCCAGAACCTCAAACCTTCCCATATCACTGACAGCATTTACCCCAATTACAGAGAGTCCCAAAGCCTTGAACCAGTCCAATCCTAAAAGGTTAGAGAACGGCCCATTAATTACAATCAGAGGCAATTTGCCCACAAAAGTTTTGAAACGGACTGGGAAACGACCCTCCCCCAAAATAGGAATTGGTGTCCCTTGATAGTCTTTCAGTTGCACAGCACATGGAGACAGGCGACCTCTGCTGATAGCTGGGAGACAGCGCTTCAATGTTGCCCACGAAACTAAGGAGTGGGCAGATCCAGTGTCCACTTGCATTGGGCACCTCGAAGTTCCCAACTGGACCTCCAACGAGATCTTTTCCGCTGAATTAGACATCTCCTTCACAAAAGTGGTAGCCAAACGTGGCCGGCTATAGATAGCGTTGCAATCCTCACGCCGGTTTGAAGGGAATTTCCTCTGCCATCGGGGGTTGAAACTTTGGGGCTCCCGTTGCTCCCGGGTCGCGGCTGTGGAAACTCTGCGAGAACGGCAGACCCTGGAAAGGTGTCCTTTGGCACCGCAGTGCCAACACACGGAATCACGGGAAGGGCAGGAGGACCTCAGATGATTACCCCCACAACCCTGACAAGGCGACTGGGGTGGCCGGGGACGTGTAGAAGGAGCATCTCGGTTTCTATTCACTGCCAATTTGCACACCTCCTCCTCCTCTGCCTCATGACTGCCTTCCTCTTCAGGAAGAACGGTGGCCTTATCCGTGGAAACAGCACTCTTGCGGGTGACATTCACGGCGCTGTCCATGGCTGCCAGCGACTGCATTGACAGCTCAAACGCACGAGCCTCCGCTAGCACCGCTTGGAATGTCAGATCCCTAATGGCCAGGAGACGCCGCTTAAGATGACCATCTCTCACCCCAATTACAAGCCTGTCCAGGAGGTAATCATTCAGATCAGCGAATTCGCAATACAATGCCGCTCGGCGAAGGGCGGCCACATAGTCGTTTATAGACTCCCCCTCGGCTTGGTTCCGCTGGTAAAATTTATAGCGCCGTGCACACCGTGAGGGAGCTGGGGCATAATGGTCCTGCAATGTTTTTAAAAAGTCCTCCCAAGACACGTCGTGGATCGAAGTAGGGGCAAACAATGCGCGGGCAGTTTCAAACATCTCGGGGCCCCAAAACCCCAGGAAATATGATCTTTTCCTATCTCCGGAAATTTCTGTGTACCCATTGGAGATTAAGAAGCAATCGAAACGGGCGACATAGGAATCCCACGTCTCCCCTTGGGGATTGAAGGGGGCGAAAGTAAGCTGCACTGACATTTTCACTTACTTACAGAGTCCAAGCATAGAATTCTCCGAAGAAATGGCTAGAATCCTCGTCGCCAGTAAAACAGAGGAGGCCTTAGATAACAGATAGATTTAATACGGAATGCATGCCAGCAAGGCAGGTACAGGCTTAGAGAGAACATTCAAATACATACAGAGTTATATAGCACCGCAGGCTGAGGCAGGAACCAATCAATACACAGTAACTTTCCCGCTTACAAAGTAACTATGGAAAGCGCCCTATCAGAACCTTGGATAGGGACGCCAATCGCACGGCACTAACCGGCCGGCTGTTTCTAAGCAAACACAGCAATATTGATTATGCAGGCCCAATTGAGTCTCACTTTTTAAAATGATGATGAGGATGAGGATGAGGATGAGGATAATAATAGTTATTATTATTATTATTATTATTATTATTATTATTATTATTTATTAGATTTGTATGCCGCCCCTCTCCGCAGACTCAGGGCGGCTCACAATAGTAAGAAACAGCATACAATAAACAAATCTAATATTTAAAAGAAGGGAAATATATAAAAGCTCATTATATAAAACCATACATATACATATAAAAACACAAGCATACCATACATAAAACTATATAAGCCTAGGGGGGAAATGTCTCAATTCCCTCATGCCTAGCGGTATAGGTGGGTCTTAAGCAATTTACGAAAGACAAGGAGGGTGGGGGCAGTTCTGATCTCTGGGGGTAGTTGATTCCAGAGGGCCGGGGCCACCACAGAGAAAGCTCTTCCCCTGGGGCCTGCCAGATGACATTGTTTAGTCAATGGGACCCGGAGAAGGCCAACTTTGTGGGACCTTATCAGTCGCTGGGATTTGTGCAGCAGAAGACAGTCTCGGAGGTATTCTGGTCCAATGCCATGTAGGGCTTTATAGGTCATTACCAACACTTTGAATTGTGACCAGAAACTGATCGGCAGCCAGTGCAGTAGTAGTAGATGCTTATTCTAAATGGGTTGAAATTATAGTAATGGGGAGTACTACATGTGCCACCATCAAGGCTTTGCGTTGTTTATTTGCAATTCATGAATGCCCAGATGTGGTGGTATCTGATAATGGGCCACAGTTTACATCAAGGCAAATGGAACTTTTTAAAGACCAGTTAGGCATAAGACATGCACTCAATTAACCTAATTCCCCCTGGTTCAATGGGCAAGTGGAAAGATATGCAAGAGTGGCTAAGGAGACCATCAAAAGGTCAGAACCAGGTGAAATACAAGAGCGCTTAGATCAAATATTGCTCTCACGCCATGTTGTGTTTAGCTCTGGCCCAGCTCCTGCCCCAAGGAATGTGGAGGTGGATGTGGGGAAAACATCCACATGACACAGGCCTGTTTTGCTCCCGATAGAATTTGCCGACGAAGTCTCCTCTGATGAAGGAAGTGTGAGTACAGGGATGAGGGGAGTTTGGCAGACAGCCCAGGAGGAGATCAATCGTCCTAATCATCCCTGGATTCTGAACAAGAACTTATGATGGACTCACACATGCGTAGAGTGATGCATAGGAGAGAACAACTGAAGGATTATTACAGGAGATAATTGAGGCCACCTGTAGTTGGGTTGGGCTGCTGTAATTAGTGCTACAGATAAAAAGAGCAGAGTGCTGGTTTAGCCTCGTGGAAGTTTATCTGATTCATAGTTTCGTCAAGATTGTGGTTTGTTGTTTCCCTGTTGAAGACTGTGTGTGGAATTTCTGGATTTTGGAATTTGACTCAATTTCCCAGTTACTGGGTGAGAAATTGGATTGCATTTAACCTGTGCCTTGTGTGTGCCAGAAAATCCCTTTGACATTTAAAAAGGGAGTTGTTTCTGCTTTTCTGTTGATAAATACCTTTTGTTTTCCTTCTATCGTGTGGTGTGTGTCTGGACTAATTACCCTGTAATTATGGGCGGTTGGGACATGCTGGCAGAACACGCCATATCACTCCAAATTCAGTAACCAACAAAAGTCCATCTGAACTATTAATGGATAGAAAGCTGAGGTCTCTATTAGACAGACTACATCCATCATATTGTGAAATTAAGAAAAATTACATGTATCTCCTGAAAGATCCTTGTCTGTGGGACAGACTGTGTATGCTAGAAATTTTGATGGGTGTTTGAACTGGCTTAAGGGGACTGTTGTACAACAAACTGCTCCAAAAACATATACCATCATTTTGGAGGATGATCGCACTTGGAAACGGCACATTGATCATTTAAGGAGGTGCCTGGAAGTGGCCACCCTCCGACAACAACAAACTTTGAACATTAACCTGGACTGTACCAGTTCACTCCCCACAGGGAGATCAACCCGATGGCCAAGTCAACAAAGACACCATGAACCGGACAATATAGACATAGACTTATATTTACCGAGCCCCTGGTGGTGCTCCAGCATTGCGGGAATGGCTCCCAAGGATTCATCCAAAGCTAAACTCCTGAATTCATTATTTGGCTCTGTCTTTGCCAACAGCAATAGCTCATCCCCAAATTCATCTCTCGCACCACAAACTCTCTCAATGACCTAACCCAAATAGACTTCAGTGAAGACCGAGTTGAAAAAGCATTACATGACCTTAAACCCTCTCTATCAGTCGGACCAGATGGCCTATGTGTATACTTGCTAAAAAAGCTCTCTTGTGCTATAGCTGAACCACTCAACATAATCTTCAAAAAATGCTTCAGAATCATCACGCTTCCCAAACTATGGTCAAAAGCTATGGTCATCCCCATCTTCAAAAAAGGAGACCCCTCTGTTGTCGATAACTACAGACCCATATCACTATGCTGTGTCTCATGTAAAGTCATGGAATCAATTATAAATCAATCAATTACTCTCCACCTAGAAACTAATAAAGCCCACAGACTACTACCCCCTAATAACATTCCATGTGGGAACAAACAACACAGCAAAAGACCTAGAAACAACAATGAGGGACTACGACCAACTGGGCAAGAAAGTCAAAGATATGGGTGCACAGGTAGTTTTTTCGTCCATACTACCAACAAGAGGACGGAACCCAACAAGAGAACGAAAAATTCTACAGTTGAACCACTGGCTAAAAGGTTGGTGCCGCCAAAGAAACTTTGGATTTCTAGGTCATGGACTACACTTTCTCCAGGATGGGCTTCTAGCTAGGGACGGGTCACACCTCACTAAGACCGGGAAGAATGTCCTTGGAAACTGTCTAGTCCAACTCATCAGAAGGGCTTTAAACTAACACTGTGTGGGGTGGGCATTCATATTCCAGAACCTAATGCCAATCAGGACCCCTCAGCAAGCAGGGTCAACAACAAACCAAAATGGGAAGGGAGACACTCACAAATACCAACCAGAAATCACCCAGGGCCCTCCCAAAAACAGACACAAAGAATTCAAATGCCTCTATACCAATGCACAAAGCCTAGGGAACAAACAGGGTGAACTAGAAATTCTAATCCACAAAGGCAAATATGACATAGTTGGAATCACCGAAACTTGGTGGGACTATACACACAATTGGAATAGTATACAGATCAAAGGATACAAACTATTCAAAAAAACCGGATCACACAAAAAAGGAGGTGCAGTTGCACGGTACATAAAAGACCACTACAATGTCACTGAGATACAAACTACAAAAGAAGAAAACCTTCTAGAAAGCTTATGGGTCAACATCAAAGAAGAAAAAAAGTGCAATACAACAATTGGCGTGTACTACAGACTACCAAACCAAACAGAAACAATGGACAGCCTTTTCAACAACCAACTGACACACATATATATATATTTATTTATTTATTATTATTATTTTTTATTTATTTATTTATTACATTTGTATGCAAGAAAAACAACACAGTAATAATGGGAGACTTTAACTACCTGGACATAAATTGGAAAAATAATTCTGCACCAAGCGAAAAATCAAACAAATTTCTGACATGCCTAGCAGACAACTTCATAGTCCAAAAAGTAGAGGAAGGAACTAGAGGGGCAGCTACACTGGACCTAATTCTCACAAACAGAGAAGTGATCACTGGGGTCAAAACAGATGGAGTGCTGGGTGAAAGTGACCAAAGCATTCTCAAATACAATATAATATCAACACGATCAACTAGACCCAACAACACCAAAATCCCAGATTTTAAAAAAGCAGACTTCAATAAACTAAGAGAAAACTTGAGAGTGATCCCTTAGATCCTAAAAGGCAAAACCATGCAAGAAGCTTGGGAAATCTTAAAAACCACGATCACAAAAGCCCAAAACAATGCTACCCAAAATACCCAAAATCCAAAAGGAAACCAGCTTGGCTACACAAGGACCTAACAAACAAACTGAATGGGAAAAAAAAGACAAATACAAAAAATGGAAAGAAGGGCACATAACCAAGGCAGAATACCAACAAACGACCAGAATCTGCAAAGAAAAAATCAGGACAGCAAAAGCCCAGTAGGAACTAAGCCTAGCAACAAAGGTCCAAGACAATAAAAAAAGCTTCTTCCAACACATAAACACCCCCAAAAAATCAAGGAAGCAGTCGGTCCGTTAGAAAGAGGAGACGGCACAGAAGTAACGGACAATAAAGAGAAAGCAGAACTGCTCAACACCTTTTTTGCATCTGTTTTCACGCACAAAGAAACAACAAAACAACGAGGTTGTATCACAGCTGCAGAAATCAAAATTGGAACAAAACACTACTTTAATAGAAATACAGTAAGAGACCACCTATTGGAACTGAATGAGTACAAATCACCAGGACCAGATGGCCTGCACCCCAGAGTCCTAAAGGAGCTAGCCGATGTCATCACTGAATCTCTGTACCACATCTTTCAAAAATCCTGGACCACAGGAGACCTACCAGATGATTGGAAATGAGCCGACATGGTCCCTATTTACAAAAAAGGCAAAAAAACAGACCCAGGAAACTATAGACCAATCAGCCTAACGTCTATTCCCGGGAAAATATTGGAAAAGATAATCAAGAAACAGATCTGCCACCACCTTGAATCGAACAATGTAATAACCACCAGCCAACACGGATTCGTCAGAAACAAATCATGCCAAACCAACCTCATTCATTTTTCGACACTGTGACCAAATCAATTGACCAGAGAAATGCAGTGGACATAATATACTTAGACTTTAGCAAAGCATTCGACAAGGTGGACCACAACCTTCTACTCTCCAAAGTAAAGAAGAGTGGAATTGACAGTAACACAAGATGGATTGAAAACTGGCTGACCAATTGCACCCAACAAGTAGCCCTCAACTGGACTACATGGAAAGAGGTAGGCAGCGGGGTACCACAGGGATCAGTCCTCGGCCCAGTACTCTTCAACATATTTATCAACGACCTAGACGAGGGAATAGAGGGGGAATTAATTAAATTCGCAGATGACACTTAGCTGGCAGGAGTGGCCAACACCCCAGAGGATAGACACAGAATTCAAAAAGATCTAGACAGACTTGTACAGTGGGCTGAAATGAACAAAATGAAGTTCAATGTAGAGAAGAGTAAGATCCTGCACCTAGGTAAAAAAATCCCAAAACATGCATACAAATTAGGCGAAACCACATTCACCATGAGTGACTGTGAAAGGGATCTTGGAGTCTTAGTGGATAACCAGCTAAACATGGGCCAGCAATGTGCAGCAGCAGCTTAAAAAGCCAACACAATCCTAAGCTGCATGAACAGGGGGATACACTCCAAGACCAGAGAGGTAATAATACCACTCTATAAAGCCCTGGTCAGACCGCACCTGGAGTATTGCATCCAGTTTTGGTCACCACACTTCAAAAAAGACTCTAGAGAGGGTGCAGAAAAGAGCAACTAAAATGATAAAGGGACTAGAGACCAGGTCATATGAGGAAAGGTTGCTGGAACTGGGCATGGATAGTCTAGTAAAAAGAAGGGCTAGGGGGGACATGATAGCTGTATACAGGTACTTGAGGGGTTGCCACAGAGAGGAGGGGGACACACTGTTTTCCAGGGCACCAGAGGGCTGGACGAGGGACAACGGTTGGAAACTGACCAAGGAAAGATTCAACCTGGAGATAAGAAAGAATTTCCTGACAGTGAGAGCAATCAACCAGTGGAATGGCCTGCCAGTGGAGGTTGTGGACTCCCCAACTTTGGACACTTTCAAGAGGAGATTGGACTGCCATTTGGCTGGGGTGATGTAGGATTTCCTGCTCAGGCAGGGGGTTGAACTCGATGACCTGTAAGGTCCCTTTCAACTCTAATAATAAATAAAATAAATAAATATATATATAAATAAATAATCTGCTCTCTAACAAACAATTTGGATTCAGAAAAAAACTATCCTGCAACCTGCAGCTCCTCCACTGCAAAAACATATGGACAACTCATCTTGATCAAGAAAAATCTGTAGATGCAATTTATATTGACTTCTGCAACGCCTTCGATTTAGTGATCCACGACAAACTACTTCTAAAACTCAAATCCTATGGCATCTCAGGATCCCTGCACAGATGGATTACAGCATTCCTGTTAAACAGACAACAAGTGGTTAAAATAGGAAGCACCATATCTACCCCTGTCACTGTTAAAAGCGGTGTCCCCCAAGGTAGTGTTCTGGGACCAACCCTCTTTATTCTCTACATAAATGACGTTTGCGATCTCATCACAAGCAACTGTGTTCTCTTTGCAGATGATGTAAAACTCTTCAATCCCACCGATAACACAACTTCTCTCCAAAAAGACATAGACTCTTTTTCTGATTGGTCTAACATCTGGCAACTCCAAATCTCAACCAGCAAATGCTCTGTCCTTCACATCGGCAAAAAGAATCAAAACTCCAAATACAAACTGAATCAACAAATTATCACACATAATCCCCACTCGGTCAAGGACCTCAGAGTACTAATAACTAAAGACTTAAGTGCCAAAGCCCATTGCAACAACATCGCCAAGAAGGCTTTAAGAGTTGTTAATCTAATCCTATGTAGCTTCCGCTCTGGCAATCTCACACTACTTACCAGAGCTTACAAAACTTTCACCAGACCCATCCTAGAATATACCTCATCTGTTTGGAACCCATACCGCATTTCTGACATTAATACCCTCGAAAATGTCCAGAAATACTTCACCAGAAGAGCTCTTCACTCCTTTACCCGTAACAGAACACCCTATGAAACTAGGCTTACAATCCTGGGTCTAGAAAGCTTAGAACTAAGATGCCTCAAACATGATCTAAGTATTGCCCACAAGATCATATGCTCCAACATCCTGCCTGTGAAAGACTACTTCAGCTTCAACCACAACAACACAAGAGCCCACAACAGATACAAGCTTAATATTAACCGTTCCAAACTTGACAGTAAAAAATACGACTTTAGTAATCGAGTTGTCGCAGTGTGGAATTCACTACCAGACTCTGTAGTATCATCCCCTAACCCCCAACACTTTACCCTTAGACTATCCACTATTGACCTCACCAAGTTCCTAAGAGGTTAGTAAGGGGCATACATAAGTGCACCAGAGTGCCTATCGTCCACTGTCCTATTGTCTCTCTTATATCTCCTATATCTTCTCTTCTATACCTATATCTTTTTCTGCTATTGTCTCATAGTTATATTTCACTCCTTTATTTTCTCTCTATTCCCCTTTTAATACATTCTTCTTGATTATATCCTCTATAACCCTCATTGTGTATTATTGTGTATTGGACAAAACAAACAAACAAATAAAAATAAATAAATGTAATCTAAGGGATTCAGAGTTGGAATGATCCAAGTCGAATCCAGACTTGGCTGTTAATAAATCATACGCTAAGAGAAGCACAGGCGTGGAAATTATTTATTTCTCAGAATGCTATTTGGTTCACTAATACAGTGAACCCTCGATCATCGCGAGGGTTCCGTTCCAGGACCCCAAGCGATGATCGATTTTTCGCGAAGTAGCGGTGCGGAAGTAAAAACACCATCTGCACATGCGCAGATGGTGTTTTTACTTCCACCGCCCTTCGCCCGCCCACCCCGTTGCTCGCGCCTGGGGTTTCCCCGCGCGCGCGCGCCGCCCGCCCACGCCATTGCTGGGGCCGCTTCCCACCTGGGAAGCGAAGCTGGGGGCCCCGCGCGCGCGCGCGCGCCCACACTACGAGCGGCATTTCACCTTCCCTCCCAGGCAAAAAGATGCCGGCATTCTGGGCTGATGGGGTCGGACTTCCCAGGCGGAAGGCGTGCCCCTCTCCCCGCATCTTTTTGCCTGGGAGGGAAAGTGAAATGCCGCTCGTAGCAGCTGCTAGAGCCGCCGGCATTTCACTTTCCCTCCCAGGCAAAAAGATGCCGGGGCACGCCTTCCGCCTGGGAAGTCCGGCCCCATCATCCCAGAATGCCGGCATCTTTTTGCCTGGGAGGGAAAGTGAAATGCCGGTGGCTCTAGCAGCTGCTAGGAGCGGCATTTCACCTTCCCTCCCAGGCAAAAAGATGCCGGCATTCTGGGCTGATGGGGTCGGACTTCCCAGGCGGAAGGCGTGCCCCTCTCCCCGCATCTTTTTGCCTGGGAGGGAAAGTGAAATGCCGCTCGTAGCAGCTGCTAGAGCCGCCGGCATTTCACTTTCCCTCCCAGGCAAAAAGATGCCGGGGCACGCCTTCCGCCTGGGAAGTCCAACCCCATCAGCCCAGAATGCCGGCATCTTTTTGCCTGGGAGGGAAGGTGAAATGCCGCTCGTAGCAGCTGCTAGAGCCGCCGGCATTTCACTTTCCCTCGCTGCAGCCGCGCGCCCCTCGCCTTCGCCTCACCTGACGGAGCCTTCTCCGTCCCTTTCCTGCTGCACCGGTCTGGGGCCAAGTGGGCGGGGGGCGGCCGGGACCTCGCCTGTCTCCGCCGCCCGCATCGCCCCTCCGGCGGGCCGGCCTCCCCCGCCCGCCTCTGCTGCAAGCGCACGAAAAAAAAGAGAGAAGGCTTCTACCAGAAGCCGGGGACGGCGGGCAGGGGCATGAAGGATCTCTTGCGGGGGAAAAGCCGCTAGCCAGCTTTCGGAGCTCCTCCACCATCACCCGCTTCTGGTAGAAGCCTTCTCTCTTTTTTTTCGTGCGCTTGGCGAGGAAAGGCAGGCGGGGAGGAGGCGACGGGGCCAAAGGGGGCCGAGGGAAGCTCGGCTGTGGTCGAGAGAGAAACGGCTTGGCTCGCCGCAAGAAAAAAAAGAGACAGGCTTTTAGTTTTGGCTGCGGGGGGAGGGAATCCCGCCGCAAGGTAAGCTTCGGGGCGGGGCGGGCGGGGCCCTTTTGTGCCAGTCGGGGAGGCGGTGGCGGCTGCAGCAGAGGCGGGCGGGGGAGGCCGGCCCGCCGGAGGGGCGATGCGGGCGGCGGAGACAGGCGAGGTCCCGGCCGCCCCCCGCCCACTTGGCCCCAGACCGGTGCAGCAGGAAAGGGACGGAGAAGGCTCACTGGCAGCCCTTGCCCATCGCCGCGCCTTCGCTTCCCCCCCTCCCCCGCTGGATCCGGCAGCGTGCTGAGGGGAATTGCCGCGGACTGGAGGCAGTGAGGCAGACCGGCTCCGAGGCGAGCGGCCGGAGCTGCGCCCTCCTTCGCCCGCCAGGTGAGGCGAAGGCGAGGGGCGCGCGGCTGCAGCGAGGAGCCGAAGATCCGGGCGGGGAAGACCCAGGGAAGGTTCCTTCGTCCGCCTAGCAGCTGATCTGCTCGGCAGCGCAGCACCAGCGAGGAGCCGAAGATCTTCGGCTCCTCGCTGCTGCTGCGCTGCCGAGCAGATCAGCTGCTAGGCGGCCGCTCGAGAGCAAGAGGGGGAGAGATAGAGAAAGAGAGAGAAGGAAAGAAAGAGATGAGAGAGGGAGGAAGAGAGTGTGAGAGAGGAAGAAGCAACATAGAGAAAGAGGGGGAAGACCCAGGGAAGCCTCTGCCCGGCGGGGAAACTCCACCATCTACGCATGCGTGGAAGGGCACGCATGCGCAGATGGTGGAGTTTACTTCCGGGTTGAAAACTAGCGAAATAGCCCTTTCGCGATCCTTGAGGACGCGAAACTCGAGGGTTCACTGTACATGGGTTAAATGTAAATAGTTCAAATGTGAATGTTTGAAATTGATTGGCTGTTTTGTTTGCGCGGGAGTTTTGTTTAACTGTGAGCCTGCATTCAGGTGGGAAAAAGGAGTATAAATACTGGAACCCAAACGCCGCTCGCAATTCACACCTGATTACTTAGTAGCGGCTAAAAGCAATGTTATTCTTAGACCTTGGAAAATAAACCGGTTAACCCTTGAGCACCTGAGGCTAATTTATTTCAGCTTCCTTCCATGCTGCATGGCCACACAGTGGCAAAATAATCGGAAAAAATCCCCCCCCCAAAGCCAAAAACAACATGGCGACAGCCAGACACTTTGCATGGAGTCTCCCGCAAAATCATATCAGATCGGGGGGTCCAATTCACAGCCAGATTCTAGAGAGAATGCACAGTGCTGGAAACTTGGCTTCTGTACATGTGCAGGGGGAAAAAACAGGATAAAATTTTCAATTTTTTTAAAAAAATATACACACATGCCCAAACAAGCAAAAAAGAAAGATGGTGACCGCATGTACAATGCCAGAAACATGGCTACTGTGCATGTGTAGAAGAAGAAAAAACAGGGGGGGAAATCCCCTCAAATCCCCCCCCCAAAAAAATCCATTTTTAAAAAATAAGATGGTGGCACCCTCGGACCGACACTGAGCTTCATTTATCTGGCAACCTGAAATGACTCCTTATTTAAATCTGGTAAAAAGCACCCAAAGAAGAAGAAAGAACAACATTAGCAAAAAAAGAAACCCTAACCAACCCTTGCCTGTTTTTGGAAATGGTTCAACAAGGAACTTCTGCACGCGCATATGAGCACACATACATGTACGCATGAGAGAGGGAGAAAGAGAAATATGAAAGAGAGATGAGGGGGGGAGCTGCCTGCCTTTTCCTGCTGCAGTCGGGCAGAAAGAAAGAGAGAGATTTAGCTCCATCTGTTCCCTTCGAGGCAACTTCATGGCATTGAAAGTCACTCTTTTTGTAACCCAAGGTTTGTTTTTGTAACTTTCCAGAGACTTAGAGTTCCTTACAGTTATTCCTTGGGGGTGGGGATGTAATGGTGGTGAGTGGGGGAGAGGGAGAGAGGGAGGAAGGAAGGGAGAGAGAGAGATAGAGAGAGGTGGGAGTGTGTTCTGTCAGGCTCTCTGGTAGACTCCTCCCAAAAATTCACAGGTACAAATTTCAGACACACACACGTTTGAAAATTCAAATCAATGTTCTTTATAATGAAAATTCACTTAAACTAAGCCCTCTTTTGGTATAGGAAAGAGCACTTGTCTCCAAACAAACTGGTAATTTGTACAAGTCCCTTATCAGTTCTGTGATACTTAGCTTGCAGCTGTGAGGCAAATTCACAGTCCTTCTTCTTTCACAAAGTGAAACACACTTTGCTCTGGTTTAGTTTCAAAGTGGGGAAAAATCAGCACACAAAAAGGTCAAAGTCAGTAAAGCAGTCACAAAACACAATGATCAGATAATCCTCCACAATGGCCAAACCCATAGGCTGCTATTTATAGCAGCCTCACTAATTACCACAGCCCCACTCAACCACAGGTGGCCTCATTTTCTTTGATAATCTCTCAGTTGTTGTTGCCTATGCATCGCTCTCCGCATGTGTGGCTGTATCATTAACTCTTGTTCTGAATCCAAGGAGGAGCTAGATAATTGATCTCCTTCTGAGCTGTCTGCCACACTCTCCTCCTCCCTGTCACTCCTGTCTTCTTGGTCAGAAGAGCCTTCATCAGCAGATTCCACCAGGGGCAAAACAGGCCTGCAGCATTTGGATGTTTCCCCCACATCCACAGTCCTTGGGGCAGGAGCTGGGCCAGAGCTAACCACAAAACCATCCCCTCCTGGAAGGACCCTCCCCTGGCTCCAGCGCAAGGAATGAGGTTTCTGGGGAAATTGGGTATAAAATACTTGGATGAGGACGGGAGCATCAACCAGGACAGCCTCCACCCATGAACAATTGTCAGGCTCACCCTCCACCCATTGCACAAGATATTGAAAACAATCGTCCACCCAAAGGGAGTCCCAGATGGCATGGACCATGACCTCGGACAAATGATCCCGAACACAGGAGGCAGGCAACAAAGGGACACTGGGATGAAGGGGGCACTCAGGAGAAACAGGTACCAAAAGGGAACGGTGGAAAACTGGGTGAACCCGCAGTTTGGTGGGCAACGTAAGCCGAAAGGCCACCGGATTGATGACTTTCTCAATCGGGAAACGGGCCATGAAGCATGGATCCAGTTTATGTCGCGGTAATTCTGAAGCGATGTGTTTAGTGGATAACCACACCTGGTCACCAACAGCCAACGGGGGGACGTCTCGCCGAGACTGGTCCGCCACCTGTTTCTAATCCTCTTTGGCCTTAATTAAATACCGCTTCACTATCTCATGAACCGCGTGCAGTTCCGATAAGAAGTCCTCTGCTGCGGGGAACGGGGAATCTAACAGGGTTAACGGGAAAAACCGGTGATGGAAGCCCTAGTTACCATAAAAGGGTGTGAGTCTTATGGACGTATGCCGGGAGTTATTGAAAGCAAACTCCGCTACCAGGAGGAAACGTGACCAATCAGCCTGCTGGTCGGACACAAAGCACCGCAGGTATTGTTCCAGAATGCCAATGGTTTTTTCTGTTCCCCCATCAGTCTGAGGAAGGAGGAAACGTGACCAATCAGCCTGCTGGTCGGACACAAAGCACCGCAGGTATTGTTCCAGAATGCCAATGGTTTTTTCTGTTCCCCCATCAGTCTGAGGGTGCTGGATCGAAGCAAGACACACTTGAACCTGCAAAGCAGACATAAGCTCTTTCCAGAAGCATTCTGTGAACTGAGTTCCTCGGTCCGACACAACTCGATCTGGAAGTCCATGGATCCGAAAGACATGTTGCAAAAACAATTTAGTGGGGGCATGGGATGTGCGTATCTTGTGACAGGGGATGAAATGGACCATTTTTGTCAACATGTCCATCACCACCATGACTGTGGTGAACCGCAATGAGGAGGGCAAGTGTGTGACAAAGTCCATGGACACAGCTCCCCATGGCCTCGTGGGCGTTGGCAATGGCTGTAATAATCCTGGTGGGGCCCCTGTGGCTGACTTGGCTGCACAACACTGTTCACATGTGGCAACATACGAGTGAACATCATCAAGTCACTAAGTCCAAGGTTTTAAACAAGCCAAAATGACCCGCCGCAGGACTGTCATGGCATTGGGACAGAATCAATTCGCGATGCGGCCCTGCTGGGACGTACAACTGCCCCTGGTACCGGAGCAGTCCCTCAGAAAATGTCCAGGGAGAATTGGGCACCATCTCCCTCACTTGCTGTGCCACAAACCCATCCCCCCGCTGCATCTCACGGATACGCCTCTGCAAGTCAACGGGATCCTGGGTAGCAGCCAGCGCTGCTGCTGGCAAGATTGTCTGTAAAGGGGCCGGCTCTTTCAGATGCAGAAACTCAGGTTTCCTAGACAAAGCATCCGCTCTGGGATTCTGGAAGTTGGGTGTGTTGAAAGTTGAACCTTGCGAAAAAGAACGACCAACGTATCTGTCGTTGGTTCAACGTTCGGGCTGTTTGCAGGTACTCCAAGTTTTTATGGTCAGTCCTGACCTCTACCTGATGCCGGGCACCCTCGAGATGATGTCGCCATGTCTCAAATGCCGACTTGACTGCAAAAAGTTCCTTTTCCCAGATCATGTAGTTTCTTTCCGAGGGCGTGATTGAGGGCAATAAAAGACAAAGTAGAGGTATGAAAGAGCAGCTCCTAATTGATAAAATGATTTCGGAGAACTGTAAGAACAGGAAAACAAACCTATACATGACCTGGATTGACTACAAGAAAGCCTTTGACTCATTGCCACACAGCTGGATCATGGAGTCAGTGAAAACATCCGGAAATTCATAGAAAAGGCGATGAAATATTGGAAGACTGAGCTTTTTGTTGGGAATGAAAGCTATGGACTGATCAACATCAGTAGGGGCATCTTCCAGGGGACTCTTTGTCCCCATTGCTATTCATCATCACTATAATCCCGCTGTCACTCATCCTACAGAAAAAAAAACCTAGACTACTAAACTGCTAGGAATTCACCAAAAATTTCACACCTGCTGTATATGGACGACCTGAAGTTGTACGGAAAATCAGCAATGACATCATCATGGAGTTTGGCCTGGATAAATGTGCCACAGTGGCACTGAAAAAGGGGAAAATCACTGAAAGTGAGGGCATTGAAATGCCAAATGGTCAAACCATCAAGTGTCACCAGCCAGAAGCCTACAGATACTTGGGCATCTTGCAACTGGATAATATCAAGCATGGCCATGTGAAAACTGTGATCAGCAAAGAGTACATCCAGAGGACCAGAAAATTTTTGAAGAGCAAACTGAATGGTGGCAACACTATCAAGGCTATAAATACGTGGGCCATACCTGTCATTAGATACACAGCTGGCATAGTGAACTGGACTCAAGCAGAGCTGGACAACCTGGACAGGAAAACCAGAAAATTAATGACGATCTATCATGCACTACACCCCCGCAGCGACGTTGACAGGCTGTATTTACCAAGGAAAATAGATGGCAGAGGACTTTTGCAAGTGAAGCAGACAGTAGAAGAAGAGAAGCATGCATTAGCTGACTAGGTAAAGGGGAGCAAAGAGTCAGCGTTGATGGAGGTCAACAATAAGAAGCTTCTCAAGGTGAAGCAAACTAAGGAACAGTACAGAAAAAATGTAACTCAATGTCGTATGGACAGTTGGCGGAACAAAGCATTGCATGGACAGTTTTTGGAGAAGATTGAAGGCAAAGTGGATACAGAAAAGACCTGGTCATGGCTTACAAGTGGAACACTCAAAAAGGAGACAGAAGGACTAATACTAGCGGCATAAGAACAGGCCATTAGAACAAATGCTGTCAAAGCCAGAATTGAAAAATCAACAGACGATCCAAAGTGTAGACTCTGTAAATAAACAGATGAAACAATCGATCACATACTCAGCTGTTGCAAAAAGATCGCACAGACTGACTACAAGCACAGACATGATGCTGTGGCACAGATGATCCACTGGAACTTGTGTCGGAACTACCATTTACCAGTGGCAAAAAACTGGTGGGATCATAAGCCCGAAAAAGTGGTCGAAAATGAGCAAGCAAAACTACTATGGATTTCCCACTTCCGACTGACCGAATTCTGAAGCATAACACACCAGACATTGTGATCGTGGAGAAAAAGAAAATATAGATCATCGACATCGCAATCCCAGGAGACAGCAGATTTGAGGAGAAGCAGCTAGAGAAATTAGTGAAATACGAAGATCTAAAAATCGAGCTGCAACGACTCTGGCATAAGCCAGTGAAAGTGGTCCCAGTGGTACTTGGCACACTGGGCACAGTACCAAAGGATCTCAGTGGACATTTGAAAACCATTGGAATTGACAAAATCTCCATCTGTCAATTGCAAAAGGCTGCTTTACTGGGATCGGCAAACATAATTCACCGCTACATCACGCAGTCCTACGTGCTTGGGAAGCGCCCGACTGATGATGAAATATGAAATCCAGCATAGTGATCTCGTTTGCTGTGTTGTACTGACATAATAATAATAATAATAATCATAAATAATTTATTAGATTTGTATCCCTTCCCTCTCTGAAGAGTCGGAGCGACTCACGACGATAACAACAGTGTAACAAATCCAATATATTTAAAAGACATCTAAAAACCCATTATTAAAACCATGCAATCATACCATACATAAACAATATAAACCCAGGGGTATCTCAATTTCCCCATGCTTGACGACATAGGTGGGTCTTCAGTAGCTTATGAAAGGCAAGGAGGGTGGGGGCAGTTCTGATCTCCAAGGGAGTTGATTATAGAGGGCCAGGGCCACCACAGAGAAGGCTCTTCCCCGGGGCTTGTCAGATGACATTGTTTAGTTGACAGGACCTGGAGAAGGCCAACTCTGTGGGACCTTATCGGTCGCTGGGATTTGTGCGGCAGAAGACGGTTCTGAAGGTATTCTGGTCCGATGCCATGTAGGGCTTTATAAGTCATTACCAACACTTTGAATTGTGACCAGAAACTAATCGGCAACCAATGCAGGCCAAGGAGTGTTGACGAGACATGGGCAAATCTAGGGAGCCCCATGATAGCTCTTGCGACCACATTCTGCACAATCTGGTTTTTCCAAACACTCTTCAAAGGTAGCCCCATGTAGAGAGTGTTGCAATAGTCGAACCTCAAGGTGATGAGAGCATGAGCGACTGTCAGCAATGACTCCCTGTCCAAAGAGGGTCGCAACTGGTGCACCAGGCGAACCTATGCAAACGCCCTCCTTGCCACATCCGAAATATGATGCTCTAATGTTAGCTGTGGATCGAGGAGGACGCCCAAGTTGCGAACCCTCTGCAAGGGGGTCAAAGATTCCCCCCCCCCCAGGATAATGGACGGACTGATGGGATTGTCCTTGGGATCAAAACCCACAGCTACTCTGTCTTGTCAGGGTTGAGTTTGAGCCTGTTGACACCCATCCAGAACCTAACACCCTCCAGGCACTGGCACATCACTTCCACTGCTTCACTGAGTGGACATGGGGTGGAGATGTATAACTGGGTATTTCCGGTTCTGGTGGGGAAGCAGGAGGAGGGAGGAGGCTGCAGCTCCTCGGATGATGGGTGAAACATCTAGAATATAGGGGGGATTTGATTGTGACAGCGAACTTGCTTCTGGAAATTCTTGTGGGGTGAGTTATCCCTGCCTTTGGAGCCCCCACTCGACACTTCTGTGTGCCAGCTAAGAACTTTACCAGCCATGGAAGAGCCAGATCCCGATCAGCTGGGCTGTGGAAAATGGCAGCCGCCACTGAGAACTGACTTATGTGGAGGAATGAGGTGAAAAGAACGAGAGGCGAGAGAATGAGAAGCGAGAGAACTAGAGACGAGTGTCGTGGATTGTGTTGGCTGGAGGTGCTGGAGGTGGGCCTGGGACGCTGGTGCGCTGTTGGCGGGAGCGCCCAGCGCTGGAGGGTCTGCCAATTGAAGGGCCAGCGTGGAGAGGCCGGGACGATTGTTGTTGCCGAGAATGAGGTCCACGAGGGGAGAGGAGCTGAGGAGGATGTCGGGGCAGCACCGAGGCTGTGTTGTGAGCGTTTGGAGGTCCTACAGTGCTGTTTGGCAAAGGGAGATGCGGAAATGTCACTTGGAGTTCAGCGACACCAATGGAAGGTGCAGACCAGCGACCGGGGGGAGCCAAGGAGCCGCAGGCAGAATCGGGTACCATCAAGAGGAGACTCCTTATCCAGGACTGGGACATTCCCCAACCCCACCCTCTTTTGCCCTTTTTTTGGGACATGGAATTAATGTCCCAAAAAATCCAGAACTTAGTAACTGAGAACTGATATGACTTTGCTGCTGACCAATTTCCTATATTCCTATATTCTATATATATATACACTTTTATATGCTGCTGATTGAATTCATTTTAATCAATTGAATTACCGCACTATTATCTATATTTTATATATTCTATATTTTTTATTTGTATCTATTATCTTTTTATTAGTATTTTAATCTTTAGTAATTTAACTATAAATTGATTTATATTTTAACTAAATTATTGGGGGGGTTTAGTGATGGATAATTGGGGTGGGTGTAGTATGTATGGAGTGAATGATTGGTATGGATGGGATGGGTGGGATGGGTGGGGTCACAATATGGGTGAGATGAATGGGAACGATGTAAATAATATATTTGGCCTACCTGGCGCTGGAGAGGCAGGAGGGGGGGAGACATCTATCTCTGGGGGGACAGAGGGTCAGGATATTTCGGTGTTGCTGGGGAGAGGCAGATATGGCAGGAGTCACAGAGCTAGCCATTCCAGGGGAAGGAGGGATCGTTGTTTAATAATGATCCCTTGTTCCGGTTCCATGAGCTCAGCCCAGAATACTGGTGACGTGTGTAATTCTGGCCCTGGGCTCAGGTTGCTGCTACTTAATGCCAGGTCAGTGGTAAATAAAGCTCTCCTCATCCAGGATTTAATGGCATCAACCTCGACCCCAGGGAAGGGGGGGAGGAGTGGCAATTATAGCCAGGGAGAGCCTTTGCCTGCGTAGACTCGTTGCTCCGGAGATTGTGGGTTGCGAGTCCCTCCTGGTGAAGTTGGACTTAGGGGTTCAGGTGGGCTTGTTTCTCACGAACCTGCCTCCCAGCTGCGTGGCCCAAGCCCTGCCTGTGCTACTCGAGGAGGTAGCCGGGCTGGCGGTGGGGTTCCCCAGACTTATTGTCTTGGGGGACCTCAACCTGCCGTCGCTCGGCAAATCCTCTGGACTGGCACAGGAGTTCATGGCCACCATGGCAGCCATGGACCTGACCCAAGTAGTACAGGGTCCGACTCACGAGGGGGGGCACGCACCCGACATGGTATTCCTCTCTGAGAAACTGAGCAATGGTCTGAGACTAAGGGGCTTAGAAGTGTTGCCTTTGTCATGGTCAGACCATTTTCTACTGCGGCTTGACTTCCTGGCTCCAATCCTTCCCCGCCCCAGATGCCTGATGGACCCAGAGGGCTTTCAGAAGGTGCTTGGGGTTATTCCAGATGCACTCGTCCACAGCTCGGCAGAGTCTCTGGCTGAGGCCTGGAACAAGCCGGCAGCGGAGGCCCTTGACCGAATTCCGCCGCTGCGACCTCTCCGCAGCACTACACCCCGTAGAGCTCCATGGTTCAATGAGGAGCTCCGGGAGTTGAAATGCCAGAAGAGACATCTAGACAAGCGATGGAGGAAGAGTAAGTCCAAATCCGATCGAACACTTGTAAGAGCTCATATTAAGACGTACAAAGTGGCGCTCAAAGCGGCAAAATGCGCTTATCATGCCGCTTTGATTGCATCAGCGGAATCTCACCCGGCCGCTCTGTTTAGGGTAACCCGCTCCCTTCTTAATCGAGGGGGAATTGGGGAGCCCTTGCAGAGCAGTGCCGAGGATTTTAACATGTTTTTCGCTGATAAAATCGCTCGGATCCGAGCGGACCTCGACTCCAATTGTAAAACAGAGTCGACTGACAACAAGTCAGTCGCGATGACTGGGGCTAAATGTCTTTGTCCATCTGTCTGGGAGGAGTTTGACTTGGTGACACCTTATGAAGTAGACAAGGCCATTGGAGCTGTGAGTTTCGCCACCTGTTTACTGGATGCGTGTCCCTCTTGGTTGGTTTCGGCCAGCCGAGAGGTGACGCGGAGCTGGGTCCAGGAGATTGTCAATGCCTCCTTGGGGAGGGGGTCCTTTCTGGCCCTTTATAAGGAGGCACTTGTGCGCCCCCTCCTCAAGAAGCCTTCCCTGGACCAAGCCGTCCTTAATAACTACCGTCCAGTCTCCAACCTTCCCTTTATGGGGAAGGTTGTTGAGAAGGTGGTGGCGCTTCAACTCCAGCGGTCCTTGGAAGAAGCCGATTATCTAGGTCTTCAACAGTCTGGATTCAGGCCTGGCTATAGCACGGAAACTGCTTTGGTTGCGTTGATAGATGATCTCTGGTGGGACAGGGACAGGGGCTTGTCCTCTGTCCTGGTGCTCCTTGACCTCTCAGCGGTTTTCGATATCATCGACCATGGTATCCTTCTGTGCTGGCTCGAGGTGTTGGGACTGGGAGGCACTGTTCTCCAGTGGTTCTCCTCCTACCTCTCCGGTCGGTCGCAGTCGGTGTTAGTGGGGGGTCAGAGGTCGATCTCTAGGTCTCTCCCTTGTGGGGTGCCTCAGGGGTCGGTCCTCTCCCCCCTGCTATTTAATATCTATATGAAACCGCTGGGTGAGATCATTCAAGGGCATGGGGTGAGGTATCATCAATACGCCGATGATACCCAGTTATACATCTCCACCCCATGTCCAGTCAACGAAGCAGTGGAAGTGATGTGCCAGTGCCTGGAGGCTGTTAGGGCCTGGATGGGTGTCAACAAACTCAAACTCAACCCAGACAAGACCGAGTGGCTGTGGGTCTTGCCTCCCAAGGACAATTCCATCTGTCCATCCATTACCCTGGGGGGAGAATCATTGACCCCCTCAGAGAGGGTTCGCAACTTGGACGTCCTCCCCCATCCACAGCTCACATTAGAGAAACACCTTTCAGCTGTGGCGAGGAAGGGCCTTCGTCCAGGTTTGCCTAGTGTACCAGTTGCGACCCTATCTGGACCGGGAGTCACTGCTCACAGTCACTCATGCCCTCATCACCTCGAGGCTTGACTACTGTAACACTCTCTACCTCGCTACCTTTGAAAAGTGTTCAGAAACTTCAGATTGTGCAGAATGCAGCTGCAAGAGCAATCATGGGCTTTCCCAAATATGCCCATGTTACATCAACACTCTGCAGTCTGCATTGGTTGTCGATCAATTTCCGGTCACAATTCAAAGTGTTGGTTATGACCTATAAAGCCCTTCATGGCACCGAACCAGATTATCTCAGGGACCGCCTTCTGCTGCACGAATCCCAGCGACCAGTTAGGTCCCACAGAGTGGGTCTTCTCCAGGTCCTGTCAACTAAACAATGCCGCTTGGCGGGACCCAGGGGAAGAGCCTTCTCTGTGGCGGCCCCGGCCCTCTGGAACCAACTTCCGCCAGAGATTAGAATTGCCCCCACCCTCCTTGCCTTTCGTAAGCTACTTAAAACCCACTTCTGCCACCAGGCATGGGGGAATTGAGATGCTCTTTCCCCCTATGCCTTTACAATTTTATGCATGGTATGTCTGTTTGTAGCTTTGGCTTTTTATATTAATGGGTTTTTAATCATTTTTAGTATTGGATTGTTATTGTTATTATTGCTGTTAGCCGCCTTGAGTCTATGGAGAGGGGCGGCATACAAATCCAATAAATAAATTAATTAATAATCAGCATATTGATGATACCCCACCCCATGCCCTTGAATGATCTCACCCAGCGGTTTCATGTAAATATTAAAAAGTAAGGGGGAGAGGACCGACCCCGAGGCACCCCACAAGGGAGAGACCTAGAGGTTGACCTCTGACCTCCAACTAACACCAACTGTGACCGACTGGAGAGGTAGGAGGAGAACCACTGTAGAACAGTGCCTCCCACTCCCAACCCCTCCAGTCGGTTCAGAAGGATACCATGGTCGATGGTATCGAAAGCCGCTGAGAGGTCAAGGAGCACCAGGACAGAGGACAAGCCCCTGTCCCGGGCCCACCAGAGATCATCCATCAGCGTGACCAAACCAATTTCCATGCTGTAGCCGGGCCTGAATCCTGACTGTTGAGGGCCTAGATAATCGGTTTCTTTTAAGGACCATTGGAGCTGGAGCGACACCATCTTCTCAACAACCTTCCCCATAAAGGAAGGTTGGAGACTGGACGATACTTGTTAAGTATGGCTCGGTCAAGGGAAGGCTTCTTGAGAAGGGGGCGCACAAGTGCCTCATTGTAGGGAGCCAGAAAGGACCCCCTCCTCAAAGAAGCGTTGACAATCTCCTGGACCCAGCTCCGTGTCACCTCTGCTGGCCGAAACCAGCCAAGACGGTCACGGATCCAGTAAACAGGTGGCGGAACTCACAGCTCCAATGGCCTTGTCCACTTCATCAGGTGTCACCAGATCAAACTCCTCCCAAACAGGTGGACAATGACAAGCTCTAGTCACCTTGACTGACTCATTGTCAGCCGACTCTGCTATCCAATCAGAGTGAAGGTCCGTCTGGATCTGAGAGTTTTTATCAGTGAAAAATGTGTTAAAATCCTCGGCACTGCTCTGCAACGGTTCCCCAACTCCCCCCTGATTTAGAAGGGAGTGGGTTACCCTAAACAGAGCAGCCGGGTGAGATTCCGCTGATGCAATCTAGGCAGCATGATATGCACATCTTTCCGCCTTGAGCGCCATTTTGTATGTCTTAATATGAGCTCTTATAAGTATTTGATCGGACACAAACACTTTTTTTTTCCTCCACCCCTTCTCTAGATGTCTCTTCTGGTGTTTTAACTCCCAGAGTTCCTCGGTAAACCAAGGAGCTCTACAGGGTCTAGTGCCACAGAGAGGTCGCAACGGCGCAATCTGGTCAAGAGCCTCCGTTGCAGCCCTGTTCCAGGCCATGTCAAGAGACTCTGCCAAACTGTGGACGAGTGAATCGGGCATAACCCCAAGCGCCCTCTGAAAATCTTCTGGATCCATTAGGCGTCTA
Organism: Erythrolamprus reginae; assembly: GCF_031021105.1. Classification (NCBI taxonomy): domain Eukaryota; kingdom Metazoa; phylum Chordata; class Lepidosauria; order Squamata; family Dipsadidae; genus Erythrolamprus; species Erythrolamprus reginae. Next base: position 216,207,248 of record NC_091951.1, on the reverse strand, counting down.
GGGCGGAACCACCTAGTCGGTTCCACCTCCCTGCGGGGGGGGGGGGGGATTGGAGCCATGAAGTCAAGCCATAGTAGAAAATGGTCTGACTATGACAAAAGCAAAATGTCTAAGCCCCTTAGACTCAGACCATTACTCAGTTGCTCCGAGAGAAATATCATGTCGGGTGCGTGCCCCCTCTCATGAGTCGGACCCTGAACTACTTAAGTCAGGTCCATGGCTGTCATGGTGGCCATGAACTCATGTGCTAACCCTGAGTGACAATAGATTGAAGTCCCCCAGGACAATAAGTCCAGGGAACTCCACTGCTAACCCGGCCATCTCCTCAAGCAGCACATGCAAGGCTGTTGACACGCAGCTGGGAGGCAGGCACGTGAGCAACAAGCCCTCCTGAACCCCTACGTCCAACTTCACTAAGAGGGACTCACAACCCGCAATCTCGGGAGCGAGTCTACGTAGGCAAAAAGTCTCCTTGGCTATGATAGCCATTCCTCCCACCCTTCCTTGGGGTCGCGGCTGATGAAACCTGGCTGGGTAAATTTCAGAGAGAGGAACTCCTCCCTCCGGACCCAGCCAGGTTTCAGTCACACATACCAGGTTGGCCTCCTCATCCAGGGTCAAATCCCGAATGAGGAGAGCTTTATTTACCACTGACCTGGCAGCAGCTTGAGCCCAGGGCCCAGATTACACTTGTCACCAGTATCTAGGGTTTTGCTCATGGGGCTGGAACAAGGGATTACTTTCAGGCAGTGATCCCTTCTTGCTCCAGAATGGCCTGTCCCATGGCTCCCGCCATATCTGCCTCTCCCCAGCAGCACCAGAATATTTTTGCCCTCTGCCAGAGATAGACACCCCCATCCCTCCTGCCTCTCAACCACCAGGTGGGCTAAATTCTACATTCATACTATTCCCATTTGTCTCATACATACCATCCCCCCACCCCACTCATTCGTGTCATACATATCACCCTACCCACCCCAGTTATCCACCATTTAAAAAAACCCAATAAATCAGCCAAAAAACATTAATTACTAAAACATTAATAATACAAACCCCATTAATAATTAATACTAGTAGATATCAAATTAATCTAAAATTAGTACTAAAATATACATATTAATTATTAAAATATTAGGAATATAGGAGGTAACTCAAATTCATTAATTAGTCATTCAGCAAAGTAGTATCAAGTTCTAAAAATTTAAGTTCTAGGGATATTCGGTATTCAGTGGGGAATGTCTGAGTTCTGGGAAACTGGTCCAAATGGCTCTTTGAGTGTTTAACGTTGCAAGGTTCAAGGACAGTCACCTTCCCCCCCCAAACCCAATGCCATCACTCTGCTAAACAACTAATTATCACAACATTGTCAAATTATTTAGTAATACTTTATTACTATTCTTACTATTCTTTTTCTCATCTTTAAGAAATCTCCTATTCTACTTGTGACTCTAACTTTGTTGCTTATATTTTTATGATTTATATTGTTTTATTTAGTTTTTTAGCATGATTTATGTTGATTGCTTATTTAAGAACCTATGACTGTCACAAAGTGTTATATGTTATGATTTATGATGAATGTATTTTTATGCTGACTATGACTATGATTTATCACTTTTAATAGTGATGACAAACCTATGGCACACAAGCCATAAGTGGCATGTAGAGCCATATCTGAGAGCACAAAAAGCATTGCCCAATGTCAGCTTTTGGCCTTCTGTTCAGCCATTTTCACTTTCTCTAGAGTTCAGGAAAGCCTCCTGAAGCCTGGGAATTGTGAAAAACAGTCCCAACTGCCCAGCCAGAAGTTTGTTTCTGAACTTCCGGTTGGCCTGTTTGGCTGTTTTTTCACTCTCCTCAGGCTTCAGGAAGCTTTCCTGGGGAGAGTGAAAAAGAGCCCAATGGACCTATCAGAAGTATGGAGGCTTCAGTGAGGCCTATGTGCATGCACGGGGGGGAGGGGGAAGTGTATCGGTGTGTGTGCACATCCAAGGGTGAGCAGCAATGGGGTCCCAGGAGGCTGCAGGGAGGACTGCTAGATGCAAAATAGGGTGCAGGGGTACGCACATGTTAATATTTGTGAACCGGTAGGGAAGGTAATTCAATTCCACCCCGGATCTTTTTCCCACCAATTTGTTGAGGGTGTTCTACATTTACATCTTAAACCTTGAACAATCCCATCATCTCTTTATGATTCTTTGTCACATTTTCGTAAATACTGATTCCTGTAAGAAACTCCTTTTTTGCCTCACAGGATGATCTATCACATAATGTTAGTAAACCAAATCCAACTTGGCCCAACAGGTTTCCTCAAATCTTTCAAATACAATGAACAGTTTCAATTAAGTTTTAGTATTTACAGTTCAGTTTGCCTTAAAAAACTTCAAAAAGCTCACTAAATATTTCCAAGCATCCAAAACACTACTAAGATAAAGTCAAGGTCAAATAGCCTTCCAGGTGTTGTTTCCTTTCTTTCCTTTAATCACTTTCACTTGTTTCCCACATTGCAGTAATCTTCCTCCAGTAGATGGCTCCCCTTCTCCCAATTCCAGCATTCAACAGAGTGTAAAAGTCAAAACAGCTGATTGTCAAACAATCAGGGGGGCTAAAGATAGAGTTTAGAAAAGCAGTTTCCTTCTTCATAAATCCAACTGCCACTTTCTTGACCTCAGGAGATTGTTTTTGTTTGTTTGTTTTTGTTTTTGCTATTTTTTACTTGGGTTAAATCTCTAAGGTAGAAGTTGAAAGTTATTTTATTTATTTATTTATTTATTTATTGTTAGAGTTGAAAGGGACCATGAAGGCCATCAAGTTCAACCCCCTGCCCAAGCAGGAACCCTTTAGCACACCAGTCAAGTGACAGTTCAATCTTCTCTTAAAAATGTCCAGAGTGTTGGAGTTCACAACGTCTGCTGGTAGGTTGTTCCATTGGTTGATCGCTCTGACCGTCAAGAAGTTCCTCCTTATCTCCATGTTGAATCTCTCCTTGGTCAGCTTCCAGCCATTGTTCCTCATGGTGCCCTGGAGAATAAAGTGATCCCCTCCTCTCTGTGACATCCCCTCGTATACTTGTAGACTACTATCATGTCCGCTCTGGCCCTCCTTTTCTCTAGGCTATCCATGCCCAGTTCCCTCAGTCTCTCTTCGTAAGTCTTGATTTCCAGTCCCTTAATCATCTTGGTTGCTCTTTTTTGCACCTTCTCCAGAGTTTCAATGTCTCTTTTGTTATCTCACCCAGTTTCACTGCTCTGTCCATGGACCGCTTCAGCACAAGATCTTAGTGTCCTGGTTGTCCCAGCTTGTGACTGATCAAAATGGCTGTCATCCCTGCTGCCATTTGGGAGAGCTTTCTTTGGATCAATGAGGAAATTATGGTTTCCTCATGATCAATGAAGTGCCTCTCCTTCCTTCACCATTATTCCATAGGGTCTCCCAGCAAGCAGTTGCCAGCTGCATTTCACGGAGCCCAGCAGAGCTCCACTATCCTTCAGGCATTCCCACCATGATGCCAACGGGTTGCCCCATCACATCCATTGTTGAAATATTTATTTATTTTATTTATTTATTTTGTCAAGTGTGAATTGATAGTATTCAAAGATATAACAATATTTATATACATGATGCTAGTAAGAGAGATACATTAGGACAGAGGATGGAAGGCACGCTGGTGCACTTATGCACGTCTCACTATGAACAAAATATAAAATCTCCCAGAAGAAAGTAAGATCCCTTTTAAAGCCTGGACTGATAACAAAGATTTAGAAGCTCTAAAGACCCCAATGACATCACAGTGGCTGACCACAATCCTTTGGTAATAACATGGAGAGGCCAAATAAAGGGAAATAATAGATGGACACTTAATACACACATTTTGCAAGATAATGAATATCCACAAATGATAATAAAGAATTACCATATTTTTCAGAATATACGATGCAACATTTAACTTGGGTGCATCTTATATCCCAAACGGTCGTCCCATACAGCCACCCCCACCTTTTGGCTTTTGCCTCCCAGCAATTTACCTCCTTGCACCAAACAGAACAGAGCCTCTTAAGCCAAGCAACTGATTATCAGCTTCCCAACCCTCAGCTGATTGAAGCTGCAGTCAGGCCACGTACTGAAACTGAAGGTGAAACTAAAGCTGCAAGGAGGCAAATTGCTGGGAGGCAGAGCTAGAGTTTTATTTTCTTGTACTAATCAGGCTGCTGAAACTGGATACAAGGAAGTAAGTCAATAACTATAAATGTCTGTAGAATGTTCAAGTTATAAGACTTATTTTTTAAAGACTGCTTCATTATTGTTCTGTTGTGGTTAGCTCTGGCCCAGCTCCTTCCCCAAGGACTGTGGAGGTGGAGGTGGGGGAAACATCCAAATGTCACAGGCCTATTTTGCTGCCGACAGAGTCAGACAGTGAATTATCCTCTGAAGAAGGAAGTGTCAGTGGGATGGATGAGGGGGGCTTGGCAGACAGCCCAGGGAGAAGCCAATCCTTATCTTCATTAGATTCGGATGAGAAAATAATGATAGACCCATGCATGCATAGAACTATGCATAGGAGAGAACAGCTTCAAAAGTATTACAGAAGATAATTGAGTCCACCTGTGTTTGGGTGGGGTTCAAGTAATTAGGACTGCTGATAAATTGGCAGCATGCAGGTCTCGCAGTGTGGAAGAATATCTGATTGCATGGGTTTGGATTGTGCCTTGCTGTTTCTGGATTGTGCTCAGGACTTTGTTTGGGTTCCCGGACTTTGGAATATAAAGACGTTGTGAGTGTTTATCATGTCTGAACAACAGTAGCTATGACAAACTTCACAGTTACTGGTTTATTGCTTGGATTTGGAGTCTTCGGAGAGGGGCGGCATACAAATCTAAGTAATAAATAAATAAATAAATAAATTTATTGCTGGACTCCGTTATCTGTCTGTATTCAAGAGTGCCTTGTTTGTACAAGAAATCCCTTTGAAGTTTAAAAGGGAGTTTTGCTTCTTTTTTGTTTGGATAAAGAACATTCAATTGCATTCTTTCATGTGTGTGTCTGTTTGGCTAAATCTCCCTTTAATTGAAGGCGTGTGGCATACGCCGGCTGAATATGTTCTAAACAACTTAACAAAATGAAGACGCTTTTAAAAATAAATGCTTGATCTGAAGAGGCCTAGTGCTTTTGTATCTTTTTTTAAATTGTAGAGAATAATGTATACTTCCAGAAAGCCACATCAGTTTTAACAGTATCTGTACAAGTATAGTCTGAAATGTAATAGTGTCCTGTTTTAGTATTAAGATAAGGCAGCTGAGTTAAACCCTGACTGAGTCATGTTTGGAGTACATCTATTTAAATAACTGGGAGGAGTTAGTATGACCACATTTAAGAAAACTTTCTAGCATTAATATACTGCCATAATGTACATTTCTCCAATTCTTTGCTCTTTCTATGGGTCAGGCACACATGCACAGAAATATGCAGCAGTGTATACCATCTGTACTGTTTGCTGGGAGGCAAATTGCTGGGAGGCAGAGGCAGAATTTTTTTTCCTTGTTTTCCTCTCCCAAAACTAAGAGGCGTTTTATACTCCGATGCATCTTATACTCCGAAAAATATGGTAACTTTGTTTTTTGAGGAGAACAAAAAGCAAACCACCTCATTACAAAATCTATGGGATACAATGATGGCCTATACCAGAGGGATTACAACACTATATACTGCAAGAAAGAATTTTTAAAAAATGGAAATAACAAAATAGTCTATTGGATAAAATAAAACAACTAGAAAATAACTTCAAACAAAAGCAGGAGATGAACAAATAAATGAGACATTAACACTAAAAAAACACAAATTAAATAGGATAGAAAAAGCAGAACATGCAGAAAGTATTAGATTTATGAAACAGCTTTTTAAAAAAAAATGCAAATAAGCCAGGCAGATGGTTGGCATACAAACTGAAAAAAGAAAGAGAGTAGGATGATACACCAACTACAGGATGAGGCAGCAAACTTAAAAAATAATGAAGGGGAAGCTTCCGGGGTGGAGCCACAGCGAGCAGGTGGAAGAGAACAGGGCTCTGCTCTTTTAGCCCGAATCCCCTGCAATCGGAGACCCATACCAGGGCTTATCATCCCCGGAGAGGTAGATGAGAAAGTAAAGCTTCTAGCGAGCATTTTGGTGAAAGGCAATCACCAAACACGAAGCAAGGACTTAGCTTGCAACTCCGAAAAGGGGAGCGCAGTCAGCGATGCTGATTGCTTCAGTACTGTGACAGCTCCAGTAACAGTGGAAGAAGCGAGATTTTTGCATTCCTGAATGAATCGGCAAGTAAACAACACAATCGATAGACGTGATTGAAGGTAACTCTGACTGAAAACACTGAATCTCTTAAGAGGTACATGAACTGTGCTCAAAACAGAGGGGAAAACCCCACATTGCTAATAGCCGATAAGCGGTGAGAGAAACAGAGATAAGATGTCACCGTGTCAGGAAGCTTGAGAATTGTGGCTGGAAGGAGAGAGCTTACCTATTATAAACTACTTTACACGAAAGTGATTTGAGTGATTTGATCCTGGAAACGACTGGGACTCTCAATTTTCTTGCTGGAGAGATTGATCGGAGACAGTAAAGTGAGAGGTGACAATAAGGAAAGTGTGTATTGCAAGTGAAGCAGAAAAGTGTGTATTGCAAGCGGAGAATAAAGGAATCCCTGGAGGGCGAGTGGAGTGGAGCAGAGCGAAGTAGGAATAGTTTTGGCAGACCAGAGACAGCTGTGGAGACGGCAGAGACAGAGAAGACAGAGATGGCTGCGATCGGAGCGAAGTGACGAGGAAGGAGGTGCATATTGTTAAATATGACAGCTACAATAACTGAGAGTGAGTGGAGCAGAGTGGAGTAAAAGGAAGACCTTTATCAGGCAAGATAGAATAAACCAGAGTAAAAGCAGGGAAGGTGGAGAGAGACTGGACTGTTTTGGCTGGTAAAAGGGGATCTTAAACTGTGAAAGTTAAGACTGAGAGAAAGTGGAGAAGAAGAAAGTACTCCCCCTCCCTAAAAGAACGTCAGATCTGGCTGATGCAACAGACTCAGTTTGAAACATAATAGAGTGTAAGTGTTAAATTGTAACATAAATTGACTAGACTTGTTGTTTAAGCAGTCAAATTTCTCTTACTTCTAAAGAAGAATAACAACTGGAAGAAGAATTTAATGGACTACTAAGACTTTGATCCACATATATTAACTAGACTTGGTTAAGCATTTAAACTTTTCCTACTTTCATTACTACTAAGACTTTTGTTAAGTCTATGAGTTTAACTGAGGAGAAATGCTGTCTCCGGGCAGAAAATGTAAATAAAACAAGGTCGCATCTGATTGGCTCAGACGCATGACAGTTCCTTTTGGCGCGAGCCACAAATAGTATAAATAGAGCTGTATTTTCCACTGACAGCTCAGACGAGTTCCATGCTGAATGTCACTTTCAAAAAGAGCTAATAAGGGAACCGTCTACCGAGTGCTTGTCTGGTCTCACTTCATTTCACTGGCGACGAGAACCGAAGAAACCATGCGTGCAGAATGAGCAATCTCCAGATCGGCCGGGCTCCTGACTATTTCGATCCCGAAAAGTCATCGTGGGACGCCTACATGGCAAAATTCGAGATCTTCCTCGAAGCGGCAGGAATGGGAGATGCCGAAGCCGACAGAAAGCGGGCTATTTTCCTCAACTATTGCGGTCCCAAAATCTTCGACCTCGTTCAAACTCTGACCGACCCGCTCCCGGCGAAATCCGTTCCATGGGACGACCTACAAGCAAGACTCGCGAATCATTTCAAGCCCACGAAGCCGGCCGTGGTCTACAGACACCAATTTTCCAGAATGGCACAACAGGACTCCGAGTCGATCAACCAATTCGCCACGCGACTTCGAACGGTGCTGTCAAAGTGCAAGTTTGACAGCCCGGAAGCTCGCCTGACCGACGCTCTTATTTTTGGGATGAAAAACGCCACAGTCCATAATAAGCTCCTCACCGAGGACGAGCCTACACTCCAGGATGTGATTAAGTTGGCTCAAACCGCCCAGGTCGCCGCCACCACCGCCAAAGAGCTTAAAGAGCACGAGAAAAAAGAAACCGTCTCCAAAATCGCCTCTTCTGATTTCCAAGCCGAGCCTGCAGACGACCTCAGCCCACCAGCCAGCGCCGACAACAACTGTCTCCTGGTGCCGACTGATCCATCCAGACAACCCAGATACCCTCGCCCCTCCACCCCCTGCTCCGGCTGCCGAGGAAACCACCCACGACAACGCTGCCCTTTCCGGGACGCCATCTGCCACCGCTGCAACCGGCGCGGCCACATCGCCGAGGCTTGCAGAGCCCCCCTACCCGAGGAGTCCTTCTCCACTCCTTGGCCACAGAGATACACCACCCAGGCACAGCAACCGCGGGACAACAGATTTTCCAGAGGCTCCAACCGCAGAAACTACGCAACCGCTAACCGCGACTACTCAAGAGGTAACGCACAACTTTACATAAATTGCGCAAATACAAAGCATGGGAGCAAAATTGTAATTTCACTGCTCCTCAATGGCAAACCTTGCAATCTGGAACTGGACACAGGGTCAAAATACTCTATTATGCCTTGGGAAAAGTTTAAGATTTACATGCCTAATCTTCTTAAATCTGATTTAACGCAAACTGCATTGGTAATTAGAGATTTTCAGGGAAATATTATACCTGTTTTAGGAGAAGTGAATGTACCTGTCCAATTTAAAAATGTTAAATGTTCACTTCCACTTGTTGTGGTTGCAGGGGCTAAACACTCTCTCCTTGTTTTAACTTGGATGTGCCCTTTGGGCATTGAAATTGCGGGAATTTGTACGGTTAACTCTAATGAAGATGTTCCAAACTTTGTACTAGAATTTCCTGAGGTATTTAGCCCCACATTGGGTACTTATAAAGGGGCCCCTATCTCTTTTTCTATAGACCCTAAGTTTCCCCCGGTCAGACTCAAACCCCGAAGGGTACCTTTACCGCTTCTGCCCAAACTAGACCAGCAACTAGATAAGCTCATAGCTCAAGGCATACTAGTCCCTGTTGAGCAAGGGACATGGGAAACGCCCATAGTCACGCCACTAAAACCGGATGGCTCTTTAAGGGTCTGTGCGGACTATAAATCAACGCTAAACAAAGCCCTCCAACACCACCCTTATCCAATTCCGGTGGTCCAGCAACTCCTTCATTCCCTAGGGGAGGGGAGAGTTTTTGCAAAAATCGACCTCGCACAAGCATACCAACAACTTCCGGTCGATGAGCCTACATCTCTGGCGCAAACCATTGTGACCCATAAGGGTGCCTTTAAATGCATCAGACTACAATTTGGTGTCAGCATAGCCCCCGGCATATTTCAAAGCTTGATGGAGCGTTTATTGGCAGGTATTGAGGGAACTATCCCCTACTTTGATGATATACTTATTTCAGGTCAAACCCAGTCACAACTAAATCAAAGGATCAGGGAAGTATTGCAGAGGCTACAATCTAAGGGATTAAGGGTCAAATCAAATAAATGTGTATGGGGGACTACAAGTGTGGAATTCCTAGGCTATAGGATAGATGGTAACGGCATCCACCCCACTACAGAAAAATTAAAAGCTATAACAGAAGCACCCAAACCAAGCAATAAGACGGAATTACAAGCATTTTTAGGCCTTCTTAATTTTTACTCTATCTTTTTGAAACAGAAGGCAACAGCAACAGAACCCCTACACCAGCTGCTTCAGAAGGGAATTCCCTGGACCTGGGGCATACCTGAACGTGAAGCTTTTTGTCAAATTAAACAATTGTTGACCTCCAAAAGCGTGGTGGTTCAATATAGTTCAGTATTGCCCATAAGGCTTACGTGCGACGCTTCAGCTTATGGGGTGGGCGGGGTATTGGCTCATGTAATGCCTAATAATACAGAAGCCCCAATCGCCTTTTTCTCTAGAACAATGACCTCTTCTGAAAGGAACTATAGCCAACTGGACAAAGACGCTTTAGCTTTAGTAGCAAGTGTAAAAAAATTCCATAACTATCTTTTTGGGAGGAGGTTTGAATTAATCACTGATCACAAGCCTCTATTAGGTCTTCTGGCTTCTAACAAGCCTACACCTCCTTTCATGTCCCCCAGATTAATTAGGTGGGCATTGTTCCTCTCGGGTTACTAATATGAACTAATCCATAAGGGGGGAAAGTCAATAAATCATGCAGATGGCCTAAGTAGGTGCCCTATGGCAGAATTAGTTGAAGACCCAGCCCCATCAGAAGATGTATTGCTTTTAGATTTTGAAGAAAACCCTCTGACTACAGCCAAAGAGGTGGCTGAGCACACCAAAAAAGACCCAATTCTGCAAAGGGTCATCAATTGTATACAGAAGGGTTGGCATGGAGACCCTGAGGAAGCAGGGTTAACAGATTTTAAGACCAAGAGGTTAGAGTTGTCATACATGAAGGGTTGTGTATTATGGGGTGATAGAGTGGTCATCCCTGATAGTCTAAAACAAAAGGTGCTCATTATGTTGCATGTGGGCCATCCTGGTATTGTCAGGATGAAGGATTTGGCCAGGGGACATTTGTGGTGGCCAGGCCTGGATACCGACATTGAACAGTGGGTAGCCAAATGTGACCCATGCCAGGAGTCACGACCTAACCCCCCTAAAACTACTCCAGTAGAATGGGAGAAACCCACTGGGCCATGGTCAAGGTTACACATCGACTTCGCAGGCCCAATGGGGTCTCAGTACTTCCTGATTGTGGTAGACGCTTTCTCTAAATGGGTGGAAATAATAGCCATGCATAATATAACCACATGTGCCACTATAAAAGCTTTGTACCATTTGTTTGCAACTCATGGATGTCCAGATATACTGGTCTCTGATAATGGGCCACAATTAACAGCCAGACAATTTGAAATGTTTCTGAGCAATTTGGGGGTCAGACACGCACTCATATCCCCTTACTCACCATGGGCTAATGGTCTGGCAGAACGATATGTTCGCGTAGCAAAGGAAGCATTGCGCAGGGCAGGCCCAGGAGAAATACAGCAAAATTTAGACCAATTTTTGTTAATGCAACACATTACACCCAACTCCATTACACATAGGAGTCCTGCAGAAATCTTAATGGGTAGGAAACTAAGGTCCCCCCTGGACAGGTTGCACCCTCGGTATTGTACTACTAATTGTAATGATTTTATATCTGTACCACCTGAAAGGAATTTGTACCTTGGTCAAAATGTATTTGCTAAAACTTTTGATGGGGGTTTAAATTGGATCAAGGAGAAAATAATACAACAAACCGCTCCAAAAACATATTTTGTACAACTGGAGGATAGCCGCATATGGAAATGGCACATTAATCATTTGCGTGGGCGCATTGAATCAAACAATGAGCAAACCGCTAACGTAAACTCTTCCCCCCAAGCAGACTTTTGTACACAGCCTGATTTGTTGGATTTGCAAATGGACTCACCAAGACAGGAAAGGTCCTCCGGCGACATCGAGCCATCTTCATCTTCAGAGGTCGGTACCGGGCCTGCATGCTCGACTCAGCCGGCCAGAGCCCCAACTCGGGCCCAGCCGCACTCAGGAGCTAGCAGTGAACCGACCTCCACCATTGAAATTCCGGACTCGAATGATCTGCGCAGGTCAGAGCGAGCCTCGCACAGACCAAGCAGATTGGAGGATTACATCACATGGCTCACTGATTGACATTGCTACGAACTAAGGAGGGAGGGGTGTTAAGTCTATGAGTTTAACTGAGGAGAAATGCTGTCTCCGGGCAGAAAATGTAAATAAAACAAGGTCGCGTCTGATTGGCTCAGACGCATGACAGTTCCTTTTGGCGCAAGCCACAAATAGTATAAATAGAGCTGTATTTTCCACTGACAGCTCAGACGAGTTCCATGCTGAATGTCACTTTCAAAAAGAGCTAATAAAGGAACCGTCTACCGAGTGCTTGTCTGGTCTCACTTCATTTCAACTTTGATCTACATAAATTAACTAGACTTGTTGTTTAAGCATTTAAACTTCTCCTACTTCCAAAGAACAACAACTGGAAGAAGAATTTTGTGGATTATTAAGATTTGATTCCTGGGCTAAATAGCATATAAGTATATGAATACCTCGAATGCATAATTACATTAATTTATATTTGAACACACTTAATAGATGTTGTGATTCAGCCTGAGTCTCCTCAGTGACCGGCTGCGTCTCTGCTGGATCCATGCCTGGAGGAGGAGGACAGTGAACAGGAGGGGGAGGAACAGGCAGACGGGGGAGAGGAAAGTCAGGAAGAGGAGGAGGGAGAGCAGCCTGAGAGCCCGAGGGGGGCTCTCCTCAGCCAGTAGCCTGGACTCACTGGATGAGGAAGCACAGGCCATAATAGACATGAGACAGTGACGTGCTGCTCTGAGACAGGACCAATTAGAAAGGTATTTGCATCATTGAATTGGCAACAGCTGGGTTTGGGTGTGGTTCTCCTCAGCAGGGTTGAAAAAGGCAGGCCAGCCCTTACAGCCTTGTGGAGCGTTATCGAATGGAAGTTCTGTGACCCTGCTCTGTATCTCGGCGTCTCTGATCTTGGCTTGTGGCCTAGAAATCTAGAAGACTTGGGGGAGGCGTAGGTTTGTTATCTCCAACGTTGTTTTTGACAGCCAGTATCCTGTCTTATTTCATGGCCTTCGTGAAACATCTGTGAAGTTCCAGCGTGTTCCTATTTGGAAGGACAGTTTTTGTTACCTGTGTTTGCTTTGACTTATATAAACTGCCTTTGCTTTTTACCAGTGTGTCTGGCTTCTTTTTTGGGTTGGTGTTGGCTTCTGGAGGGATCCAGACAGAACAATAGATAGCTTTGAAATCCTACTTTTTGACTTTTTCCTCTTATTCTATTCTCCTCTCTTTCGATAGATATTATCTAAATATTATTATAGAATAAGATCATATAGAAAATATAGTAATAATAGTATATTAAGGTTATTATTAGAAGCATTAGTAAGGCAAACTTTATATAAGATAATTATATTAATATATATTATAGAGTTACACAGAGACATTTGGAGATAAATTGTTGATATTAATTGTTGATATTGTTTTTGTTTAAGAAATGCATATTCCCTTTGGATAACCTATTGTATTACTATTAAGCTTTGTACAAACATAATATCATAACCAATTTTTTTCCAAAGAAAGAGAAACTTAAGTAGATCTTGCTATAGAAAAAAAGATTTTTAGTGACCTCTATAATATCTTTAAGATGTCTAATACAGCAATCATTCAAAAACTATCCAAGAAAACAACATCAAACCCAGTTTTGTCAACAGCTTCCCCCTCAACCCAAAGATCATTAGATAGTATGCTGATGGCAGAAAAGGCGGGAGGTCAAACTCAGTCAGTGCAGGCAACCCTATTGGCAATCCAGGAAACAATGATGAAGATGCAAGAAAAAATGGATCGAAACTATGAAAATGTGAGAGAGGACATACAGAAGGTTGACAGTAGAATTAGTAACCTGCAACAAACTTTGGAAAAAAATGAACAAAGGATAGAAGTAGTGGAGAAAAAGACACAACAGACTGAAAAGGCAGTAATAGCAGTAGACCAAAAAATGATGATGCTAAACCACAAACTGGAAAATTCAATTCTGAATCTGGAATTAGATCAAGCAGTGTTCTATCTATGTTTTCAGAACATAACGGAGAACAAAGAAGAAAATTTGGGTGAAATAATGAGAAGGAGAAGGACAAACAAGAGGTAATGAATGGGCTGGACAAAGTGTACCGAGTATACACACACTATGCACGAAGAAACAAATTACCAAGGGAGGTAAATGTAAGATGCATGAGAAAAGAATTTTGTAATGAAATACTTAAGGCAGCAAAAGAAGAAACTATAACCTATAAAGGAAAGGAAATAAGGATTCTGAAGCAAATACCTAAAAGATTGAGAGATAACAGGAGGGACTACCGCCCATTGGCAAACCAACTTAACAAACGAAAAATCCTGTTCAGATGGTTGATTCCTGAAGGAATGATTTTATTTATTTATTTATTAATAGAGTTGAAAGGGACCGTTCGGTCATCGAGTCCAACCCCCTGCCTGAGCAGGAAACCCTACAGCACCCGAGCCAAATGGAAGTCCAATCTCCTCTTGAAGGTGTCCAGAGTTGGGGAGTTCACCACCTCCCCTGGCAGGCAGTTCCATTGGTTGATCGCTCTGACCGTCAGGAAGTTCTTCCTTATTTCCAGGTTGAATCTCTCCTTGGTCAGCTTCCAACCATTGTTCCTCGTCCGGCCCTCTGGTGCCCTGGGGAATAAAGAGACCCCCTCCTCACCGTGGCAACCCCTCAAGTATCTGTAAACTGCTATCATGTCCCCTCTAGACCTTCTTTTTTCTAGGCTGTCCATGCCCAGTTCTCTCAATCTCTCTTCGTAAGTCTTGGTTTCGAGTCCCCTAATCATTTTGGTTGCTCTTTTTTGCACCTTCTCCAGAGTTTCGATGTCTTTTTTGTAGTGAGGTGACCAAAATTGGATGCAGTACTCCAGGTGGGGTCTGACCAGGGCATAGTAGAGTGGTATTAGTACTTCCCTGGTCTTGGAGCGTATTCCTCTGTTGATGCAGCTTAGGATTGAGTTGGCTTTTTTGGCTGCTGCTGCACATTGCTGACTCATGTTTAGTTGATTGTCCACCAAGACTCCAAGATCTCTTTCGCAGTCACTACTGTTGAGTGGGGTATCTCCCAGACTGTATGTATGTCTGGGGTTCTTTTTGCTGAGGTGGAGGACTCTGCATTTGTCGGTGTTGAACCTCATTTTGTTGGTATGGGCCCACTGTGATAGTCTGTCTAGGTCTTCTTGTACTCTGAGCCTGTCCTCAAGGGTGTTGGCTATCCCTGCCAGCTTGGTGTCATGGCAGGGAAAGAGATTTAAGATTTAAAACTTAGAAATGGCAAAAGACTTTTATGAACAGCTTATGTCAGAGGAGGGGAAAGAATTGGAAAGTAAAAGTCAAGAAGAACAAATTTTAGAGGACACTGAAACAGAGAAAAGGGAAACTATTGAGGAAAAGGAACAAGAGATAGAAAGCATTAGAACAAGAGCTCAGAAAGAAAACAGAATAAATAGGAGGCAGCTACACAAGTAATAACACAAACAGTAATGGATCAATTCATAAATTTAATATCAATAAACATTAATGGATTGAATTTGGACAGAAAACGGAAAAATGTATTTGCCAAACTTTTGAAACAAAATTTGGACATTGTTTACAGGAAGTCCACATAAATCGCCAAAATGAGAAAATTTTGAAACAAGAAAAATTGGGCCAATTGTTTACTGCCCTGGAAAAAAACAAAAAAAGAGGTATTGCTATCTATATTAAGAGAGAGATAGAAGCAGAAAAAATTTATGCGGATGCTAAAGGTAGGATTTTGATGATTTCAATAAGGATTCATTTCACACAGATACTTCTGGTAATAATATATGCTCCAAATAAAGAACAGGAAAAAAAATTTCAAGACCTTCACCAAAAAATAATAGAAACAAATTACCAGGACATGTGCCTAATTGGAGATTTCAATGGGATTGTGTCTTCCAAAAAAGACTATAAAACAGATACCAAAAACTTCCATGAAATGTGTTATGAGCTTAATTTAGGTGATTGCTGGCAGAAGCATAATCCAGAGGCACAAGAATATACTTTTTTTCTTGGCCACACAGATCCTGGTCATTGACATGGTGTGGGCAAATAAAAAATTACTAAACTTGATAACTACAATAGAAATAGGGACAAATAAATGGGCTGACCAAAATCCTCTGAAAGTAACTTGGAAAGGAGAAAGAAAAAAGTTTAGAAATTGGACTTTGAATACTAAAATATTAAAAGAACAGCACTACATAAATCAGATTTAAAAAGAAATGGAAATGTTTATCAGGGAAAACAAAAATCAGGATATAAGTGTTCAGAACCTATGGGATGTGGCAAAAGCCTTCCAAAGAGGGGTGACAATCTCCTATCTAGCAAAAAGTAACAAAGAGAAAGGACTGCAGTAAAAGAATTTATTAGATAAATTAAAACAAATAGAAAAAGAATTACAAAAGTGCCCACAAAATTCAAAATTTATAGCAGAAAAAATTTTGACGAGACACAGGCTAAATTTAATGGAGCAAGATGAAATTGCCAAAAATATTAGATTAATAAAATTAATAACTAAAGAGGAACTATTATTTGCAGTGTTGAAGCAGAAAAATAATAAAACACCTGGACCGGATGGTTTTCCTGGTGAATTTTATAAGGCCACGATTGATATTATAGGAGATTTGATGTTGGAAGTTTATAATGAAATCCTACAAACAACAATCTACCCAATATCCTGGGAAGAAACCTACATGACATTAATTCATAAAAACAATACAGACCCAAATCAAATTAAAAATTATAGACCAATTTCACTATTAAATGTGGATTACCAAATTTTTACGACAATTATTGCAGAAAGGATAAAAAAAATCTTAAACAAAACTATTCATTCCAATCAAAATGGATTTCTACACACATGACAAATCAGAAACAATACTAGAATAGTTCTAAACATATTAGAATTTTACGAAGGTAACAGTGATAAACAATTGGCCATGCTTTTTCTAGATGCACAAAAAGCCTTCAACAACTTAAATTGTGACTTTTTAAAACAGCAAATTACAATTATGAAATTTGGTTCTAAATTTGAAAAAATGATTGATGCCATGTATACTAATCAAAGGGCGAGGGTGAAGGTAAATGGTGACTTGACTGATGAACTTAAAATTTGTAAAGGCGTAAGACAAGGCTGCCCTTTATCACCCCTATTATTTATATTATCACTTGAAGTATTACTTAACCAAATTAGAAACAACCCGAATATTAAAGGCACCAAAATTAATAAAGAAATTTACAAAACCCAAGCTTTTGCGGATGACTTGGTATTCTTCCTTGAAGAACTAAAATCATCAATAACCAATCTGTTAAAGGAATTAAAACTATTTGGGAAGGCGCAGGTTTAAAAATTAACAAAACTAAAACTACATTCTTACCCAAAAATTGCACTCAAGCACAGATAAAGGAACTAGTACAAATTTCAGGATTGCAAGCAATAAAGAGAATTAAATACTTAGGCTTATGGCTCACAGCTAGATACTCATCATTAAAAGAAGATAATTATATAAAATGCAACACAAAAGAAGACCTAGAAAATGGGGTAAAATACAATTATCGCTTCTTGGCAGAATCGCAATTATAAAATCAAATATTCTTCCCCGATGGCTTTACCTATTCCAAACGGCTCCAATTAAATTAGAAAAAGAAGTCTTCAAAGAAATTAATAGAGTTATATCAAAGTTCATATGGGCAGGGAGAAAGCCAAGAATTAAATATAAAAATCTGGTTGACAAATGAGAGGCGGGGGGCTTCGGCCTACCTGATCTTGAAACTTACTACTATTCAGCCAGCCTCTTACGGATTAAGGATTGGATCACACTCAATAATCAAAGAATTCTCAAATTAGAAGGTTATAATCTACAAGAAGGATGGCATGCCCACCTTTGGGAAAAAAAGAATATCAAACACACACAATTCCAACAACACACAATAAGAGGTACCTTACACAACACTTACTATTCATTTGGAGGAAAATCAAAAATAAACACTTTATAGAAATACCAAGGTGGTTATCTGTTGTGGTTATTTCTGGCCCAGCTCCTGCCCCAAGGAATGTGGAGGTGGATGCAGGGGAAACATCAAAATGTCATAAGCCTGTTTTATTGCCGACAGAGTCAGGTAGTGAAGGTTCCTCGGAAGAAGAAGGTGGAGGTGACTTGGAAGAGAGGGGCTTGGCAGACAGCCCAGGAAGCCAATCTCCATTATCTTCGGTAGATTCGGATGATGAATTGCTAGACCCACGCATGCATAGAGTTATTCATAGGAGAGAACTACTGAAGAAATATTACAGGCAATAGAGAATCCACCTGTGGTTGGGTGGGGCTCATGTAATTATAGCAGCTGTTAAATTGGCAGCGTGTGGGCTTAGCAGCGTGGAGATTATCTGATCGTAGTCGTTGGGAGTCACAGAGTTTGAGAAAAGAAATCCTTGTAAGTTTTTGCCACATCTGGAACAAACAGTATTTGTGCCGAACTTCACAGTACTGGCTTATTGCTGATTTATTGCTTGCCTTGCTATCGGACTGTAATGCATTACTGCCTTGTGTATACAAGAAATCCCTTTGAATTCTAAAAGGGAGTTTTGCTTTTCTTTTGTTGAGATAAAAAAACATTTACTGGACTTCTACTGCATGTGTGTGTCTGTTTTGAACCAATTTCCTTTTCATTGGAGGCTTGTACTAGAAGCCGGCAGAACAGTTTTCCACCATGGAAGCCTTGATATACCCGAATGTCCTAGGAAATACTAAAGTGAGAACATATGATGAACTGTTAGATGAGGATGGTAACCTTAACTCTAGACAAATTTTAGAAGCTGAAGGGAAACATATAGATTGGTTTCCATATATACAACTTCAATATAGATATGAAATTGATTCTGAAGAATATGGAATAAGCCCTAAATTAAATATAATAGACAAAATTTTATTAGGCCCACCCACAAAATTTGTAACGAAAATGTATAATTATTTAATAAAATTTGATAACTTAGAAGAAACAATAAAAGACATCATGTTGGCATGGATGAAGAATTTTGGGTATCCAATTCACTTAGAAGAATGGACAAAACTGTGGAAAGAAAACTATAAATTAACATTATCGGTACCATATAAGAAAAACCTCTATAAGATGTTTTACCGATGTCATTATGCTCCCGCCAGGTTGGCTAAGATCTATCCTAATATAGATCCCATATGCTGGAAATGTAAAAAAGATTTTGGAACTTACTATCACCTGTAGTGGCTATGCCCCCAGGCACGTAATTATTAGCTGAAAATTAAAGGATGGATAAAAGATATACTGCAATTCAATTTAGAATTAAAACAAGAGACCTATCTTCTAGGGCTTGTTAGAGGGCAATACGTAAAATCAAAATACTACCTGATCATCCATATAATAACTGCACCGAGATTAGCCTATGATCTGCGGGAACTGATGGGATGATGAGACAAGGTAAGAGGATATATGGTCAGTAGAATTCGAGACCAAGCTACAAGGAATAAATTGGAATCACTTTATAATATGTAAATAGACATATTGCTCTTGAGTTAAAATGGTATATACAAAATATGTCCCCTTTTTGGTGGACGGGTACGAATGTTGTCTGGTGGCAGGCAATGTTCCCTTTAAGGTGTGGGGTGCATGGCCACGCAAACAAAAACAACCCCCCATCCAGTCTTTTCCAAGGCTGCGCAGAGGAGTCAGGTGTCGGAGTTGGCGGGGGGAGCAACAAGGAAAGTGTGAGGAAGTCTTCCGCTGGCGAAGTCTTCCGCTTTCCTCCTCCGAATGTCCTCCCTGTTCCATTGCCAGCCCGCTGTGCGCCTGAGGGGGGAGGCTGAGCATGGAGAGTCTCTCCCAGCAACTGCAACCAGAAGGCTCAGCATCACCCCATCTGTGGTGGCTCCCTCTCCTCTCACCACCTGTGTCTACCGCTGGCACCTCCTGCCAAGCTGCCGGCCGTCGCTGTGGTTCCTCGGGTGGGAGCTGCTGCTTTCCTCTGGGCAGTCCAGCCACATGGCCATAGAGGTTATTGCTGCCGCCTCTGCCTCCACTCAGGGAGCCACTGTGGTTGCTGTGCCTTTTCCTCTCACTCAGCTCGACCACGGTGGCTCCCTGAGTGGAGGCAGAGGTGGCGGCAATAACCTGGCTTCACTGGGTCTGGGCGGCAAGGATGTCAGCAGGTAGGGGCATGGGGGATGGGTGCTGTTGCTACAGGTAGGAAGGAGCCATCCATCCAGCCAAGAGTGAGTGGCTGAAGGAACATGGGCGGTGGTCAGCAGTGAACCACCAGCCTCCAGTCAAGAAAGGCTGCCACCGCTGATCACCACCCAACTCCCCCTCACCCCATGCAATGTTCAGTGTAGCCTGGGATTTCCAGCCTGGGATTTCCAGCTGAGAAAGCCATCTGCTTCTGATTGCGACCCTTTTCGGCTTCACGGGGAGGGAAGCTCACGAATTCCAAGCTGGCACCCTCTCCTCCAAAAGGCTGAAAAGCGAGCTGTGGCAGGGGCCAGGAGATGCGGCAGCTACTGACCGCCACCCTTTTTGGCTTCATGGGGAGGGAAACTCATGAATTCTGAAGCTGGCGCCCTCTCCTCCGAATGCCCGGTGCCCCGCCAATCCCTGGGGCCGAGCAGCTGGCCTCCAGCTGAGAAAGGCTGCCGCCGCTGCTGCTCACCACCAACCAACTCCCCCCATCCCCTGCCAAATTGGTATGCCGAGTGGGCCAGGAAGGCTGAACCCACCAGGGGCAGTGATTGTGGGTCTCCCATCCCCGCTCTCGTGTCCTTCCCTGCCCTAAGTGAGGCATGGAATTTTGAAGCAGCACGAATGACCTGGCTGCCCTCTCTGACAAGACACAATATGGAGCTGACTAGATTCGCCTGGGACCTTTTTCCAGCCTTCTTTTGAGATTTTGGAATGGCATATGTTCACGTACTTCATCCACCCATGTTGGAAGTAACATCCCTTTAGCACTTATAAGTTGGGCAGGCAGAAGAAGTGGCTCATCATTCCTCAGCTGCAGGGACGGGTGAGTTGCTGGCGGGTGCTTCGAGGCAATCTTGCTGGCTGGGAAGTGAGCTGCTGCTTTCCTCCACCTAGGAATCCCTCTTTCTCTCCCCCCCCCCATGCACCCATGGCAGGAAAATTGGCAGCTTTCTAATGGTGGTGAATAATTGGCAAGACTATTTTAGATGTGGCTGACCGATTACTAAGAATTTTGGAATTCCATGAGGCAGTTCGAGGGAGGGGGGATAATTTAGTATGCCCACCTGCGCCCTATTCTGCCTTTTTAAACCGAGGTACAAATGTTTGGGTTCCAAACTCATGGCTACAGGAGCCCAAGGTTTTTTTCAGGATGTGGGTGCTAATATGCAGTATATTATAATATAAACATGCTCATAGCAATGATGGTTACATCAAGTCTGCAGAGATCCAAGTCAAAAGAGTTAAAGAGTGTCTTTAGTATACTAAAAGTATACATGGTGTAAAAAGTATTCTGCTACACTGGTATTTTATTAAACAATATAATACTACACCATTTGGTTCAGAATACTTTTCTCCTTGTTTTCCTCCTCTAAAATCTCAGTGTGTCTTATACACCGTTGCGTCTTATACATCGAAAAATACGGTAATTACGCAACAGGTTGTCTTGGGTGACATCTGTGCTCAGGCATGAAAATGTGCCGCTCAGATACTATACTTTTCTGCCCACACTGAAAAAAAATTAGAGGGAACATTGGTGGTGGGCACTAATCACTGAGTACTTGTTATATGTTGTGTGCATGTTTTATATTATAAAATCAATAAAAATATTTTTTTTAAAAAAATAAAGTGCCTGGTGCGACTTCAATTGACTCTTTGTTGTGGATTACACCGACGTTCCAAGGATTAAGTGGCGGCCATTGAAATTCGATCGGAAAGAGATTGGAAGGAGCGTGAAGACGATCTGAAAACATCTAGTTTGACTCTGGGACAAAAAGATTGTTTAGAAGAAAAGAGAGATATGAACTGGAACTTTGGCAATGATGGGCAAGAGGGCTTTTGAAAGTGTGGATTGGAAGTGGAAGTTTATGGTAAAGTCATTGGTGGGTGAAGTCGGCCCCTGAATCAGCAAACCAGAAGGACTCCAAAGAATGAAATCTAATAATCTAATAACTTTATCAGTTTCGGGACTTTTATTTTCATCACCCTTACTACCTTTCTACTACCCTTTCTCTACTGCATTACTCTTCTTTATTTTAAAACTTTTTGTAAAGTTCTTCAAAGACTGGGATTGTTGCGGACTGGTTACAAAAAAACAAATCTCTATGAATGAAAAGGTGAATCTGAAACTTGAAATCTGAAATAACGTAACAAAATGTTATAAATTGGACTCACAACAGATTGTGTAGAGATACTTCATTTACTATTGTGTTCCAGGAGTTTGGCAGCTTCAAATCATATTCCTGTACTTATATCTAATAATTTAACATTTAAATATTTAATATTTAAATTTAACTTAATATTTAATTCTAATTTCATGTCGTCCCCAGGTTATTATCTCTTAAAGTAATATATTATTAACTGTCTTAATAGATCTAATTTTATAATCAAAGACACTGACATTTATTCTATAGATTCTGATACATTTATTTTTCTCATTGTTCTTTATTGCTTTTTAGATTATTGCTTTCTGATTACTGATTAATTTTGTTGTAGATTTTATAGTATATTTACAGATTTCTTAATTTGACTTAAGATTCTTTAAAATATAATTACTCTTTCTGTCATATTTTTCGGTGTATAAGACACACATTTTTACCTTTAAAAAGTATGTCAAAAACTGGGTGCATCTTATACACTGAATGTTACATGGGGGGGAGTTGGACAGCAGTCAGCAGTGGTGGCAGCAGCCTTTCCATATCCTGCAGCCGTGGCTTTTCACATGATTTGGTGGCTGGCTGCCACCGTGGCCACCAAAACATGAGAAAGCTGTGAAGAAAGAGTTGCTGCCACCGCCATTCCTACAAAGCCTGTGAGGAGTCACTGTCGCCGCTGCTAGCTACAGTATACAGGATGAATTTTAATGTTTAAAATTATCTTTAAAAAAAAAAAGAATCCAACTCTTGAGTTGCAGCTGTCTTTGCACGATGATACCTATTCTGCCTTCCTGCATCCCAGTTAATCAACCGATTGTTCTGTTTTTAAAGAAAGCAAATGGTTTGCAGGGTCATTTGGTAAACCATTAAAAAAACCTCAGTTACGAGTATATCCCAACCCCACGCCTTTATCTCGCCTGTTCCGAAACATGCTCAAATGTAAAGCAAGGTGGTTCAGCCTGCCTGCCACATGGACGCGGGATCGGCTATTCACACAAAGCAAAAGGAGGCAAACTCTGTCCACACACGGCAGAAGAAGAAAAGGAGGGGAAAGATCTGACTGTAAACTTTTTTAAAAAATAAGAGAGCATTACAGAACAGGAGGTATCTTCTTCCATCCTACAAACCAACCCAGGCAGATCACTGCACTTCTTCATTTTCCCCGTCCATCATGCAGATATGCCGAGATGAGTTGCTAGTTAGTCGGTGGCAGCAGATAGGTTGGCTCTCCTCCACAGACTTACTGAGCCTGCTGATTGCTGCCTGAAGGGCCCCCCCACTGGCAGAGAGCTTCTGGGCACTGGGGAATGGCAAAAATGCCTCAGTTTTTGCAAAACAACAGGCCGTTTTTCACGGGTTTTTGGGGGGGGTTGCAAAAATGGGGTTGGGGAAGGAATCTGGTGATCCTACAAACAGCTTATGGGGACTGGGGAATGGCAAAAAGGCCTTCGTTTTTGGAAAAAATCAGCCATTTTCACCTGGGGTTTTTTTTTTGCAAAAATGGGGTTGGGGAAGGGGTCTGGGGATCCTGTAGACAGCTCTTGGGGACTGGGGGGGAGGCAAAAATGCTTCATTTTTTGTGAAAAAATGGGTGAAAACCGGCCCATTTTTCACAATAATGGGGCTCTTTTTGCCTTCTAATTGCCCCATCTAACATGACTAGAGGAGGAATTCTGGGAGTTGAAATCCACTACTCTTAAAGATGTCAAGTTTGAAGACCCCTGAGTTGGGGGTTAGGGGTGCAAGGGTCTTCAAACCTGGCAAGTTTAAGACTTGTGAACCTCAACTCCGATTCCTGAGCTAGCATGACTGGTGGAGGAATTCTGGGAGTTGAAGTCCACTAGTCTTAAAGCTGTCAAGTTTGAAGACTCCTGAGTTAGGGGTTAGGGGTGCAAGGGTCTACAAACCTGGCAAATTTAAGGCTTGTGGACTTCAACGCCCATTCCTGAGCTAGCATGACTGGTAGAGGATTTCTGGGAGTTGAAGTCCACAAATCTTGAAACTGTGAAATTTGAAGTTTGTAAAAAATTTACATGGTTGTAAAAAGTATTCTGCTACACTGGTCTTTTGTTAAACAATATAATACTACACCATTTGGTTCAGAATAATTTTCTCCTTGTTTTCCTCCTCTAAAATCTGGGTGCGTCTTATATACCGGTTGTTCTGCCGGCATGTCTCAACCGCCCGTAATTACAGGTTAATTAGTCAAGGAAGACACACACCACCTGATAAAAGGAAAACCCAAAAGTTTTTATAAACAGAAAAACAGAAACAGCTCCCTTTTTAAATGTCAAAGGGATTTTCTGGTACACACAAGGCACAGGTTAAATGCAGTCCAATTGCTCACCCAGTAACTGGGAAATTGAGTCCAATTCTAAAGTCCAGAGAGTCCACACACACAATCCTGAACATCAAAACCCACGATCTTGACGAAACAATGAATCAGATAAACTCCCATGAGGCTAAAATACGAGGCTGCACTTTTATCTGTAGCACTAATTACAGCAGCCCCACCCAACCTCAGGTGGCCTCATTTTCTCTTGTAATAAGCCTTCAGTTGTTGTCTCCTATGCATCATTCTATGCATGCGTGGATGTGTCATTAATTCTTGTTCAGAATCCAGGGATGATATAGATGACTGATCTCCTCCTGGGCTGTCTGCCAATCTCCCCACTTCCCTGTCACTCACACTTCCTTGGTCAGAGGAGACTTCGTCGGCAGATTCTACTGGGAGAAAAGCAGGCCTGCAGCATGTGGATGTCTCTCCCACATCCACCTGCACATTCCTTGGGGCAGGAGCTGGGCCAGAGCTAACCACAACACCATCCCCTCCTGGAAGGCTACTCCCCTGGCTCCAGTGCAAGGGATGAGGTTTCTGTGGCAATTGTGCATGAAACACCTGGACAAGGACGGGAGCATCAACCAGGGCAGCCTCCATCCACGAACAATTGTCAGGCTCACCCTCCACCCATTGCACAAGATATTGAAAACTATCGTCCACCCAACAGGAATCCCAGTGAAAAACGGGGTGAACACCCAGATTGACAGGCAAAGTAAGCCGATAGGCCACCAGATTGGTGACCTTCTCAATCGGGAAAGGGCCCATGAAATGTGGATCCAGTTTACGTCGAGGTAATTCCGAAACAATGTGTTTGGTGCATAACCACACCTGGTCACCAACAGCCAACAGGGGGACGTCTCACCGGGACCGGTCCACCACGCCTTTGTAGTCCTCTTTGGCCTTAATCAAATACCGCTTTACCATCTCATGAACCGCTTGCAGTTCCGATAAGAAATCCTCTGCTGCGGGCACTGGGGAATCTAACAGGGTTAAAGGGAAAAACCGGGGATGGAAGCCATAGTTTGCATAAAATGGCGTGAGTCTTATGGAGGTATGCCGGGAGTTATTAAATGCAAACTCGCTACCGGGAGGAAACGTGACCAATCAGCCTGCCGGTCTGACACAAAGCACTGCAGGTATTGTTCCAAAATTCCAATGTTTTTTTCTGTTCCCCCATCAGTCTGAGGGTGCTGGGTCGAAGCATGACACACTTGGACCTGTAAAGCAGACATAAGCTCTTTCCAGAACCGTGCTGTGAACTGAGTTCCTTGGTCCGACACAACTCGATCTGGAAGTCCATGGATCCGGAAGACATGTTGCAAAAACAATTTAGCGGTGTCATGGGATGTGAGGACTTTGCGACAGGGGATGAAATGGACCATTTTTGTCAACTTGTCCATCACCACCATGACTGTGGTGAACCACACCGAGGGGGGCAAGTGTGTGACAAAGTCCATGGACACAACTCCCCACGGCCTCGTGGGCGTTGGTAATGGCTGTAATAATCCTGGCTGTGCCCTGGGGCTGACTTGGCCGCATGACACCGTTCACATGTGGCAACATACGAGTGAACGTCATCTTGGATTCGCAGCCACAAAAATGTTCGAGTCACTAAGTCCAAGGTTTTAAACAAGCCAAAATGACCAGCCGCAGGATTGTCATGGCATTGGGACAGAATCAATCTATGAAGCGGCCCTGCTGGGATGTACAACTGCCCCCGGTACCGGAGCAGTCCCTCAGCAAATGTCCAGGGAGAATTGGGCACCATCTCCCTCACCCGCTGTGCCACAAACCCATCCCCCCACTGCATCTCACGGATACGCCTCGGCAAGTCGAAGGGGTCCTGGTAGCAGCCAGCGCTTCCGCTGGCAAGATTGTCTGTAATGGGGCCGGCTCTTTCGGATGCAGAAACTCTGGTTTCCTAGACAAAGCATCCACTCTGGGATTCTGGAAGCTGGGGGTATACCGGGTCCGAAAGTTGAACCTTGCAAAAAGGAACAACCAACGTATCTGTCATTGGTTCAACTTTCGGTCCGTTTGCAGGTACTCCAAATTTTGATGGTTAGTCCTGACCTCTACCTGATGCCGGGTGCCCTGGAGATGATGTCTCCATGTCTCGAATGCCGACTTGACTGCAAAAAGTTCCTTTTCCCAGATCATGTAGTTTCTTTCTGAGGGTGTGAATTTTCTGGAGTGGTAGGACATGGAAACAAGGTGCCACCTTTGGGACAGGCCTATAGAAATACAGCGCTGACGGCAACATCAGAGGCATCGGTCTCGACAACAAACGGCTGACATGGATCTGAATGCTGCAACAAGGGCTCTTTCATGAAAGCGTCCCTTAAGAGCTATAAAAGACCGCTGCTCCACCTCACCCCACTGAAACGAGACCCGTTTTTGCAACAACCAGGTGAGAGGCATGGTCAACTGGGCAAACCCGGTATGAATGTGCAATAGTAGTCTGCAAACCCCAACACCCTCTGCACATCCTTGACTCTCCTTGGGTGTTGCCAGGTTTTTAGTGCTGACACCTTGCCCAGGTCCATGGCTATGCCCCCTGGAGAAATGACATGACATAAAAATTCTATGGTGGTCTGCAAAAACTGGCACTTCTCCAGCTTAGCATATAGACGATGTTCTCTCAACTGGAGCAGAACCCGGTGCAAATGTCCCAAATGACTAGACTTGGAGGGGGAGTACACTAAAATGTCATCCAGATATATGCCCACAAAATGGTCCAACATGTCCCGGAATACATCGTTCATCAAATGCTAGAAAACAGCTGGGGCATTTGTGAGGCCAAAAGGCATCACTGTATACTCAAAATGTCCGTATCGGGTGCCAGACGCTGTTTTCCACTCATCCCCTGGCCTTATTGTCCCCTGGCCAAATTGTAAGCGCTGCGTATGTCTATCTTGGGAAAAACAGTGGCAGCTCGTAAATGTTCCATTAATTCCTGAATCAGTGGCAAGGGATAGCGATTGTGCACCGTAATGGCATTCAGGCGCCGGTAGTAACAACACAGACGTAAGTCCTCAGTCTTTTTTTTAACAAACAAGACGGGTGCTGATAATGGGGAGGTCGATGGCCAGATGAACACTTTGGCTAGATTTTTATCTATGAAGTCCTTGAGGGCCACTAATTCAGGTTCTGACATAGAGTACAAATGACCAGCCGGCAACTTGGCATCGGGTAACAGTTCTATGGCACAATCATACGGGCAATGCAGCGTTATGCATTCCACCTCTTTTTCATTAAAGACATCCACAAACTTAGCGAGGCCCTCCGGTAACACTGCTGCAGGGATAATGGGCCCTTGCGAGGCACAAACATGATGATGGTGGTCTACACATTGTAAACTGGAAAACGTGACGCTGTTCTGTGACCACACCACCTGAGGATCATGTGCCCGTAACCATGACAACCCCAAAACAAGAGGGAAATTGAGGCCCCGCGTGACATAAAATTGTAAAGCCTCCTCATGAGTCCTGATGCTGATCCGCACCGGCAAGCTCTGGAAACAGATGGGCCCAGACAACAACACCTGCCCATCAATGGTTTATACAGTCAACGGAGGACTCACAGGACACAAGGGCAACAAATGTCTCTGTGCAAACTCCTCATCCTGGAAATTCGTGGTGGCCCCCGAATCCACGAGGGCAGGAGCAGAAATCAATTGAGTACGCTGATCCACCAGGAGCTTGACATTAATCGTGAGGTGACAGTATGTTCCAGGGTCATTATCCAAAGAATCCTTAACCAATGAAATGCCAGCCCAACCTAGCGTTGTCACCAAGCAGGGCCACCCTCGTTTCCCGACTGCACATCCGGTGGGCAAACCAGGGGCATGGAGACAGCCATCAAGGAATCTGGAACTATGGTGGGCACATGAGTTGACGACTCTGGGAGCTGTCCTGCAAGAGTCAGCGTGGCAACAGGAGGACTGGGAGGATTCGAAACCATGGCAGCAACCGTGCTCCTTCATTTTCAGGGACAGGCATCGTGAAATGACCTGCCCCCCCCCTCAATAGAAGCAACGGCCTGTTGCTCTCTCCTCTGGGGACAAACGGGGTCACACAAAATTCATGGGCTCCCTGGCAGGGGCACAATCCACTAGACGAGGAGGCAGGGCAGGCAGGAAGCAACGGGGTACAGGAACTGGGGTTGCCATGGACATAGCGGACACCCCCTGCTGTGGAACAGGCACTGGTATGACGCCTGAAATGCGGGGGAGGACCGCCCAGCCTGGCGCACCTCTCGAGCCGGCAGCCAAGCCTCAGTGGCCAAACAATGTTGCACCACCTCATCAAGCATAATCTCTGACAAGCCATCCTGAAACGCTTCCATCAAGGCAGCCTCATTCCACTGCACCTGTCCACTGAGGCTATGAAAGTCACTTAAATATTCCACTAATGGGCACCAACCTTGTTTCAGCTGTTTCAATGCCCTCGTGGCCATCTGCTCCCACACTGGATCCGAAAACTGCCGTCGCAACTGGGTGCAAAAGGCAGTATAATACTGCAGTATCGGATCATCACTTTCCAGCAATGGAGACACCCAGGAAGCCGGCCAACAAACTGCAGAGGAACGCTACGTTCTCTGCATCTCTTGGAAAATGGGGCAGTTGTGCATTAATAAACAACTGCACTTGATTAAAGAAAGCTGCAAACAGGCATCTGTCACCCCAGAATTTTTCAGGCAGAGCCACAAAACATTTCCTCCTTGGTAGTAGCTGTGAGGCAGGAGCTGCTGGCTGCACTGTGGAATGACAGGCTGCTGAGATAATATCTCCACCTGGTTCTGTAACTGCTGCACTGTCAGCATTAATGCTTGGATTTCCAACTGCAAAGCCTCGAAGACTGCTTGCATTTCTGCCATACCAGCAGCCATGATCAGATAAATGCCGGAAAAAGAGAAGCAAACAATCCAACACCCTTCACTCTGGAACGGTATGCGTCTGGGGGTTGATGGCAGTTTATTCTGTTCTGCTGGTGTGTCTCAACCGCCCGTAATTACAGGTTAATTAGTCCAGGAAGACACACACCACACAATAAAAGGAAAACCCAAAAGTTTTTATAAACAGAAAAACAGAAATAGCTCCCTTTTTAAATGTCAAAGGGATTTTCTGGTACACACAAGGCACAGGTTAAATGCAGTCCAATTGCTCACCCAATAACTGGGAAATTGAGTCCAATTCTAAAGTCCAGAGAGTTCACACACACAATCCTGAACATCAAAACCCACGATCTTGACGAAACAATGAATCAGATAAACTCCCATGAGGCTAAAACACGAGGCTGCACTTTTATCTGTAGCACTAATTACAGCAGCCCCACCCAACCACAGGTGGCCTCATTTTCTCTTGTAATAATCCTTCAGTTGTTGTCTCCTATGCATCACTCTATGCATGCGCGGATGTGTCATTAATTCTTGTTCAGAATCCAGGGATGATATAGATGACTGATCTCCTCCTGGGCTGTCTGCCAAACTTCCCTCTTCCCTGTCACTCACACTTCCTTGGTCAGAGGAGACTTCGTCGGCAGATTCTACTGGGAGCAAAACAGGCCTGTGGCATGTGGATGTCTCCCCCATATCCACCTCCACATTCCTTGGGGCAGGAGCTGGGCCAGAGCTAACCACAACACCGGTGTATCTTATACACTGAAAAATATGGTAATTAATTCCTCCTCTCTATCTACTTTTCCTTCCCCCTTTTTTAACTCTTTTGTTTGAGGAATTAGATATCTCCTGTATTGAAATCAATTCTTTTTTAGAAATATTTATAATTATTAACTCTTAGATGTGTCTCGGGAGGATCATAGACAGTTTTACTGTGTACTTTTCTTTCTTAATATAGTGAAATATCTCCTGCTAAAAGTACTTCTCTCTTCTTAAAGGGACAGGAACTTTTTTCCTTTCTCTTTTTTCCTAAACGTTTTACAACTTTATAGGAACATATATGGTTAACTGTTTCCACCTCTGGAAACTTTACAAAATGTTGACCTTTATTCAAATGATCCTCTCTAAAGTTGTAAAAAAGACTCCTACATCATCTTCTCCAATGACCCCTTCAAGCCAACGACCTATTGAAAGTACAACCACAAACCCCCAAGCTTCCTTGATAACCCTAGCTTCTTTGCAAGAATTGATGCTCCGTATGCAACAATCAATTGATAGGAATTATGAAGTGATGAATGGTAATCTGGGAGAGATGGGGGAAGATATTAAAAAAATGGATGAAAGGGCCAGTAGAATGGACAATAAAATTGAATTAATTCAGGAAATTCTGACTAATAGTGTGCAAAGGATTAAAACAATAGAAGACAAAATGGAGAAATTGGAAATAAGACATGGCGTAGTTGAAAATAAAGCTCCCACAGTTAATCGAGAATTGGAAGAGGCCGTTTTAAATATGGAACTTGAAAAAAACAACTTCTATTTGAGATTTCAAAACGTACCAGAGCTTAAGGAAGAAAGCCTCCCAGAAATTATGTCAGAGATCATTGTGGTTATTCCATACCCCAGAGAGTCTTCAAGGAAATTGATGAAATATACAGGGTTTCCACAAGCTGTGCCCAGAGAAACAAACATCCAAGAAAGGTCCATGTTCGTTTCACGAAGAAAATTGCTAGAAATGAAGTTTATAATTTGGCGAGAGAGAGCACAGTTAATTTTAGAGGAAAAGACATAATTGTTTTAAAACAAATCCCCAGGCGCATCAGAGAAAAAAGGCATCCTTATCAATTTCTTTCTTCACGTCTAAACAAACACAGAATCTTGTTTTGTTGGATAATGCCTGAGGGAATGCTGATTACCTTTCTTGACAAGAAACACAGGATTAAGTCAACTGAGGAGGCAAGAGAATTCTTCAACCTTTATATTAAAGAAATTGAAGTTCAAGATTCCAAAGAGGGGACAGAGAAAGAGGGTGTAAGTCAGGAAGAATTAAGTTCAGAAGATTTACTATCTCAAACTGATACACCTCAGAATGAAGAAACGAAACCATCAAAAGACAATGCAGCACAAGGCGCAACAACAAGATCTAAAACAGCAACTAGGAGAGGGAACTAAACAAAAACAGCACATTGCAGACACAATAGAAGAAATAAGCTTACTATCATTAAATGCTAATGGCCTTAACTCACCAAATAAAAGGAAAAAGATATACCACAAAATTCAAAGACTTAATTCTACAATTGTCTGTCTACAAGAAACTCATGTTAAAAAAGACCACTGCTGTTGTGGTTAGCTCTGGCCCAGGTCCTGCCCCAAGGACTGTGGAGGTGGAGGTGGGGGAAACATCCAAATGTCACAGGCCTATTTTGCTGCTGACAGAGTCGGCCAGTGAATTATCCCCTGGAGAAGAAAGTGTCAGTGAGATGGATGAGGGGGCTTGGCAGACTGCCCAGGAAGAAGCCAATCCTCATTATCTTCGTTAGATTCTGATGAAGAAACAATGATAGACCCACACATGTGTAGAGTATTACAGGAGATAATTGAATCCACCTGTGATTGGGTGGGGTTCAAGTAATTAGGGCTGCTGTTAAATTTGCAGCGTGCCGGCCTCGCAGTGTGGAAGATTATGTGATCGTATTTGTTGGTCTTTGACTTGCCGTTTCAGGATTTGTTCTCAGGACTCTGTTTGGATTTCAGGACTTTGGCCATAAATCATTGTGAGTTTTACAACAACTGAAGACTTCTGGCTGTGTCGAATTTCACAGTTACTGTTTAATTGCCTGGTGTTTACTTGTCTTTGTTATCTTGCTGCATTCAAGTGAGCTCTGTTTACAAGAAATCCCTTTGAATTTAAAAAGGGACTTTTGCTTCTATTTTGTTTTAGATAAAGAAACTATTATTGCATTTTGCTTTGGTTATTTTTACCTTTAATTGAAGGCTTGTGTCATAAGCTGGCTGAACAACTGCCAGATTTTGGAATATTTTAAACTAGGAAGATTCTTTGTCTCCTCAGCACCAGTCAAAAAATAGGGTATAGTTATTTACATCAAATCCCAAATTAATCTATTCAGATGAAGAAGGTAGAGCTTACTACGTAGATTTTTATAACATCCAAACACACAATTGTAGCCGTATACATAGAAACATAGAAACATAGAAGACTGACGGCAGAAAAAGACCTCTTGGTCCATCTAGTCTGCCCTTTTACTATTTCCTGTATTTTATCTTAGGATGGATATATGTTTATCCCAGGCATGTTTAAATTCAGTTACTGTGGATTTCCCAACCACGTCTGCTGGAAGTTTGTTCCAAGGATCTACTACTCTTTCAGTAAAATAATATTTTCTCATGTTGCCTTTGATCTTTCCCCCAACTAACTTCAGATTGTGTCCCCTTGTTCTTGTGTTCACTTTCCTGTTAAAAACACTTCCCTCCTGAACCCTATTTAACCCTTTAACATATTTAAATGTTTCGATCATGTCCCCCCTTTTCCTTCTGTCTTCCAGACTATACAGATTGAGTTCATTCAGTCTTTCCTGATACGTTTTATACTTCAGACCTTCCACCATTCTTGTAGCCCGTCTTTGGACCCGTTCAATTTTGTCAATATCTTTTTGTAGGTGAGGTCTCTAGAACTGAACACAGTACTCCAAATGTGGTCTCACCAGCGCTCTATATAAGGGGATCACAATCTCCCTCTTCCTGCTTGTTATACCCCTAGCTATGCAGCCAAGCATCCTACTTGCCTTTCCTACCGCCCGACCACACTGTTCACCCATTTTGAGACTGTCAGAAATCACTACCCCTAAATCCTTCTCTTCTGAAGTTTTTGCTAACACAGAACTGCCAATGAAATACTCAGATTTAGGATTCCTTTTCCCCAAGTGCATTATTTTACATTTGGAAACATTAAACTGCAGTTTCCATTGCTTTGACCATTTATCTAGTAACGCTAAATCATTTACCATATTACAGACCCCTCCAGGAATATCAACCCTATTGCACACTTTAGAGTCATCGGCAAATAGGCAAACCTTCCCTACCAAACCTTCCCCTATGTCACTCACAAACATATTAAAAAGAATAGGACCCAGAACAGACCCTTGTGGCACACCGCTTGTAACCTGACTCTGCTCAGAATACTCGCCATTAACAATAACTCTCTGATGTCTATGCTTCAGCCAGCTTGAAATCCACTGAACTATCCAGGGATTAAGTCCAATCTTCACTAATTTATCTATCAGCTCTTTATGTGGAACCGTATCAAAGGCTTTGCTGAAGTCCAGATAGGCAATATCCACGGCACCACCTTGATCCAACACCTTTGTGACATAGTCAAAGAACTCAATGAGATTAGTCTGACACGATTTGCCTTCAGTAAAGCCATGCTGATTTGGGTCCAATAAGTTATTGTTTTTTAGATGCTGATTTATCCTCTTTTTGAGTAGAGTCTCCATCATTTTAACTACAACTGATGTCAAGCTAACTGGCCTGTAGTTACCAGCTTCATCTCTACTGCCCTTCTTGTGGATAGGCACAACGCTGGCCATTCTCCAATCCTCAGGAACATCTCCTGTTAACAGGGATCAGTCAGGGGGGTACACTCCTAACACAAATCAATCAACCTTTTTTGCTATAAAATTCTTGAAATAAAATGGGAGAATCTTTTACTCATAGGTGACTTTAATGCAATAGTCAACAGAAAAATGGATTACAAGGGAGAAATTACAAGATTACAAGAGAAAATCTAGGAAACTCCTCCCGACATCATTTAAAAACATGGCAGAGAAATTTCAACTGAAAGATATTTGGCGTATCCACCAACCATCTACTAAATCTTATACTTTCTTTTCTTACCCACATAAATCATGGTCTAGAATTGATATGGCTTGGGTGCATATGGACCTCTAATTCAAAATAACCCAATCAGAGATCCTTGTAAACACATGGGCTTATCACTGTCCTTTAACTTTACATTGGATGGAACAACTAATACATACTAACAAAAGGTCATCACCAAACCAATCAATAGCCAAAGAGAAAATTTTTATTAATATGATGGAAAAGGAGTTGGAGGTATTTTTTCAAATAAATCACAATAAAGCCATCTCTATCCAGAACCTTTGGGACACCAGAAAGGACTATATCAGGGGATTTTCGATTGCCTACTTAGCTAATCGTAACAAGGGGGGGAAAGAGAAAATTTACACTTTGATGATGGAACTAAATAAATTTGAAAATAAGCTAAAGAAAGATCTGCTGTACTAACAAACTAGAAAACTGTACTATACTTAGGCATAACATTAACCTACAAACCCAGGAGGAACTAGTCCAAAAAATAAAAGGGGCGAAATAAAGATACTTCCAATATGCAAATAAACTGGGAAGATGGCTTGCTCATAAAATTGCAAAACAAAAAATTGATCGAAATATTGATGTGTTAACAGACCAGAGAGGTGAGAGACAATTGACTATCGAAAATAAAAAAGACATAGTTTATGAATTTTACACAAAACTCTATAAGAAAGAAGAAATAAATGAAGACCAAATTAACAATTATTTAATTCAGAGTAATTTACCAATTATTACTGAAGATGACAGGGAAATGCTTAACAACAAGATCACTCTAATGGAATTGAGAAATACATTGAACAAACAAAAAAAAATAACAAAAACCCCCGGTCCTGATGAGATTCCATTTCAAGTTTACAAAAACATCCATAACTCATTGGACTCTGTTTTTTTTCTTCCAAAATTTCTTTATTAAGTTTTCACATATAATTCAACTCACAATTTATTCTGTTTTACAGATTAACGTTCTTATAGTAGGTTTTTTTTTACCTATTATATTCCATTGTGTACATTAAACTTTGTACATTTATTTTCTAATATTTATTACATTCACTAAATGATAAATAAAACTATTTACAAGGCAGCTGTGGTTTGTTTCAATTGTACTGTTGCTTCATATTATATTATTTCTACATTCTCTTTTGAACCCATTCATGCCATTTTTGCCATGTTCATTTTCATTCCATGATTTTGTTTCCCTTGATTGAATTAGTGATTTCGTCCATCTCCACACAGGTATATATTTTATCTATAATTAAATTTTCCGTTGAGGTCTGGTCGTTCTTCCAGAATTGTGCTATCACAATTCTTGTTGCAGTGTTTATATGGGTCATAAGAAGCAGTGTTTGTTTTGAATAGTGCTTTCTCCAGATTCCTAATAGCATAGCTTCCAGGGTAAATTCTATTTCCTCTTTTGTAATCTCTGAGAGCCAGGTATGAGTTGTTTTCCAGATTTTTTGTATTTTCGGACATGACCACCACATGTGAAAAAAAGTCCCTCTTTCGTTTTTACACTTCCAACATGTGTCTGATAATGTTGGGTAAATCTTTGCTAATCTAACTGGTGGGATATACCATCTGTAGAAAAGTTTATAATAATTTTCCTTATATGCTGCTGAGAGAGTTATTTTGGATATTGTAATCCATGTTTTTTCCCAGTCTGCTATGTGTATCTCGTGTTGCAAGTTTTTTTCCCATGCTGTCATAGTTTTTTTAGTTGTCTCTTTTATTCTTTCCTGTTCAAGAAGTATTTGGTATATTCTAGTTATCTGTTTATTTTCATTCCCTATTAAAATCTTATCTAGTGCTTTCATAGAGTTTTCAATACCGGGGGTTTGACTGTCTTTCTTGAATCTAGATTCTATTTGTGCATATGTCCACCAGTCCATTTTATGGTTTAATATTTCCAGTTCTTGTCTGGTTTTGAGTTCTCCGTTTGGGTGTAAAATATCTGTGTATTTAATGTTTTTAGTTACATCTATCAAATTTGGGTAGATGATGGCTTCCATAGTGGACAGCCATCTTGGGATTTTATTATAGTGTTTCACTTTAATTTCGTACCAAGTTTTTAGTAATGATTTTCTAATCAAGTGTCTGTTAAATATAGTTTGTTTTTGTGATTTATCTTTCCATAAATGCGCATGCCAACCTATTTGTAAATCATGGCCTTCTAATACAAGTATTCTCTTATTTTTTAAGTTTATCCAATCCTTTATCCAAATTAGGCTCGCCGCATTGTAGTATAGTTTTAGATCTGGGAGCCCTAGGCCTCCTCTGCTTTTATTATCTTGGAGATACACATATTTGATTCTTGGCTTTTTATTTTGCCAAATAAATTTGGAGATAACTTTATTAATTTCTTTAAAATATTTTTGTTCTAAGTTGATCGGGGCTGTCTGAAAAAGGTATAAAAATTTAGGAAGAATATTCATTTTTATTACAGCAATTCTGCCTAACATTGAAATTTGTAGGTATTTCCACTTTTCTAAGGTTTTTTTTAGTTTCTTGCAATAGTTTATCATAATTATCTTTTTTAAGAGTTATTGTTTTGTTAGTTAGTATTAATCCTAGGTATTTAGGTTTTTTTGTAGTTTGGAGTTTCGTAGTTTCCTCTAATTTCTTAATTTGTCATGTGCTCTTTTTTTTGTCATTAACATTGTTTTTTGTTTATTTATTTTTAATCCTGCAAATTTGCCAAAATTTTCTATTTCTTTAATTAACTCTGGGCCGGAACTTGTTGGTTCTTCCAAAAAAAAACCCATGTCATCCGCATATGCTTGCAATTTGTATTCTTCTTCCTTGATTTTAATTCCTTTTATGTTTTTATTGCTTCTTATTTTGTTTAATAGTAATTCTTGTGTCAATATAAATAATAAGGGTGACATTGGACAGCCTTGGCATACTCCTTTTTCTATAAGAATTGGTTTTGTGGTATCTCCATTTATTATTGCCCTGGCCTTTTGAGTGGTATATATATTTTTAATAATTTTTTCAAATCTGTTACCTAATTTTAATTATTTGATTAACTCATTTAAATATTGCCAATTAACATTGTCGAATGCTTTCTGAGCATCCAGGAAAGCAAGAGCTATTTGCCTAACTCATTGGACTCTGTTATGCTAGAACTGTTTACCGTATTTTTTGGTGTATAAGACACACTTTTTTACTGCGATCCCAGGAGCTCGGTGTTGGGGGGGGTCGTCTCTGGCTTTGGCGGCTTCTCCACCATCACCGGGGATGCACCACATGCATCCCCCTTGCTGCCAGGCTTGTCGCCCTGCGATTGCACTGATGAGCCAAAGGAAAAAGCGCCCTTTCAAGCCACATGTCTGCATGCCAGAAAAGACATGGAAATAGAGGCAAATCAGAGAAGGAATAGAGAAATGAGAGAAAGATTGAGAGAGAGAGAAAGAGAGAGAGAGAGAATGAGAGAGGGAGAAGAGGGAAACAAATGAGAGAAAGAAGGGGAGAGAAAGAAAAATGGAGAGGGAGAGGAAGGAGAGAAAACAGAAATGAAAGTGAGAGAAATGAGAGCAAAAAGGGGGAGAGAGAAACAAATGAGAGAGTGAAGGGGGAGAGAGGAAAAGGTACACAAATGAGAGGAAGTAGGAGGGAGAGAATGAGAGAGAAAGAAGAGAGAGAGAGAGAGAAGTGGAGAGAAAGAAAAGGGAAAGAGAGAGGGAGGGAAAGAGAGAAGTGGAGAGGAAGGAAGGAGGGAGGGAAGGAAGGAAGGAAGGGAGACATTTCCCAGAGAAAACACTGGGAGCCACAAAACCCACCCAATCGTGGCTGAAGAGGTTACTATTACTATTTAATATTACACCATTTAGTTCAGAATACATTTTTCCTTGTTTTCCTCCTCTAAAATTTAGGTGTGTCCTATACATCGGTGCGTCTTATACACCAAAAATACGGTAATTCAGTTTTAGAGAAAGGAAAGATTCCAGAAATCTGGAAAGAGGCTTTTATAACACTTATTCTCAAAGATGAACAGAAAAGGATCAAATACAAAACTACAGACCCATAGCCCTCTTGAACACAGATTCTAAAATATTAGCAGGAATACTAGCAAATCAACTTAAAATAGTATTGAACCAAAATGGCTTTCTACAAAACCGATATATTAGAAATAACACAATAATAATAATAAATTCAACAGAGTATTATAATATAGGCATAGATAAGCAAGCTGCTCTTATTTTTGTCAATGCCCAAAAGGCGTTCGACAACCTGAATTGGCAATACTTCAAATCCCAGCTAGAACTAATGAACTTTGGAGAAAACTTCATCTGGACAAATAAAGCAATTTACACTGACCAGACAGCTAAAGTTATCATAAATAGAGATCTAACTGACAAAATAAACGGAAAAGGGAGTTCGGCAGGGGTGCCCCCGGCCTCATTAATATTCATACTGGCACTTGAAACTCTATTAAGAAATATAAGAAGTAATTTTACTATAAAAGGATTAAAAGTTAAAAAGGAGGAATACAAACTCCAAGCCTTCGCCTATGATTTGGTTTTCATTGTAGAGGATTCTCTTTTTTTAAAAAAAAAATTTTAAATTAATTTTTAACAGGTTTAAAATATAACATAAAACAGTGCATAGTGAAATGTGCCCAGCACCCCGACACACACACACATACCCCACCACCAAATCGGGGGTGTTTCATATATAATCCACTTTGACCCAAGAGCAATATATCTATTTACATATTATAGAGTGATTCCAATTTATTTCTTGTAGCTTGGTCTCGGATTCTACTCATCATATTACCTTGTCCCACCGTCCCATCAGTTGTCTCAATTCAGTTTCATTATCCAAATTTATCCTTTTATCCATAATTTCAAATTGAATATGGTCCACCATGTACCTATACCAATTTCACATTGGCCATTTTGTCGCATCCTTCCAACCCAAAATTATTACCACCTGAGCACTTTCTATTGCTGCTTGTTTTATTTCTCTAAATTCTCCCATCGCATTGTTTTTAACTAGTACTGCCATTTCCTTAGTGATTGTCCATTGTATGTTTAGCATTCTATTAATGTCCTCTTGCACTTTTTGCCAAAATTCCTGCACTATTGGGCATTCCCAAAACATATGCATAAATACTCCTTTATCTTGACACCTGTGCCAACAAATACCCCTGACATTCTGCTGAAAGTGTGCGAGTTGAACGGGAGTAAAATACCACTTATATAATATTTTCCTTCTCATTTCCCTAATTCTTGTATTTTTAATTTTCCTTATATTTTCTACTGTATTTTCCATCTCTTGTACCTCTACTTGTATCTCATTTTGCCACCATTTAGTCAGTCCTTCAATCGTGTCCCCGTTTGACTGCACTAGCAACTTATATATATTGGTTGCTTGCGCTTTTATACCCTCACCTTTTTCTCTTATTATTTTCTCTAACCCTGTCTCCTCCCTCAATAGTACTTCTTTATTCTCCCTTTCATTAAGATATTTACATATTGCATTTATTTGTAGCCATCTTCCCTTACCTAACCACCATTCTATACGGTTTCTACTTGGCCTGCCATCCTTCTCATATAACTGTTCTATCTTAGTTATCCCTCTTCCCTTCAACTCTCCTATAACCCTATGTAAATTCATTTCATTATCTCTATTTATTACATAAAGCGATGACAGTTTATTTTCCCCTGCCATTTTTTCCAAATTTCCATAGTCCCTTTCATGGGACCTATTAATTTACCTACGTCGCTCCTGTTCCACTTTGTAAAAATTAATTCTCTATTCTTCATCCCATTTATCTGTTTTTCCAATTTCATTCATTTGTTTTCACATAGTTCCAACTCCATTAACCTTTCCATTTGAAAAGCTTCCCTATACAGCTCCAAAAAAGGAACTCTCCACCCCCCCCTCTTTTTCGTTCGCAATTAACCACTTTTTCTTTATTCTTGGTCTCTTATCTTCTTCAATCCAGTAATTAAGTTTTTTGTCCCACTGTTTAAACTTAAATGCTGAAATAGGTACATCATTTTGGGAGCTATCATCATTTTAAAGCTCTTATTTTAGAGAGTCTCCTTATCTTTTTCTCTTTCTAGCTCCTCATCTGTTTCAACATTTTCCTCCATATTAATCTATAATTCACCTCCTCAATTTTCGCTGGGTTTTTCAATAACCAAATCCCCAAATATTTAATTTTTTTAGTCCTAATTTCAACCCTGATTCTTTCCTAATTTCTATCTGCTCTCTTGGACCTATATTTAAACACATAATCTCTGATTTTTCCATATTAACTGACAGTCCCAATTCCTGTTTAAACTCTTGTAAAATATTTGTTATACCTTTAATCATCTCCATTGGGGTCTGGGTCAATATAATTGCATCGTCTGCAAATAAATTTATTTTCATTTCTAATTCCCCTATTCTATACCCTGCTCAGGTGTTATCTTGTCTTACCTTATTAGCTAAGATCTCTATTGCTATTACAAATAATTTTGGAGATAAAGGACATCACTGCTTGGTGCCGTTTAATATTTTAATACTCTGCGTTCTTTCATTCATATATATGCTTCATTCCCTTTATAAATCTCTTTTATAATTTCCCAAAATTTCCCCCCCCCCATATTTAGTTCCTTACATAATTTATAAAAATAGCTATGGTTAACTTTATCAAAGGCTTTATACACATCTAATTTCAAAATTCCCAATTTTCTTTTAGTAACGGTAGCATGGTGCATCACATTTATTACATTTCTAATCGGTTCGCTTATTTTCCTTCCCTTCATGAATCCATATTGATCCTCTTCAATTATTTTTGGTGAAATATTTTCTAATCTATTTGCCAATATTTTCATAAATATTTTATAATCTTGATTTGCCAAACTGATTGGACGGTAGGACCCAGGCTCTCTTAAATCTCGACCCATCTTTGGAATAGTAACAATTTCTGAAAGCTTCCATGTCTGCAGGATATCACGATTTAACAATATATTATTGAACAGTTTCCCCAAATACGGCAGCAATACATTCACGTAAGTTTTATAAAATTCCCCTGTAAACCCATCAGGGCCCAGTCCTTTGGCTTGTTTTAACCCTTTAATTACTCTAGCAATTTCATCTTGTGTAATTTCTGCATTCAAAATTTGTTTATCTTCTTCACTTACTATTTTCCCAACCTTGAGGACTCCTATCTAAACTTGCTCCTCTTTATACAAATCTTCATAATATTTCCCCATTATCTTCTCTAGCTGCTCGTTACCATATCTAATTACTCCACTAGAGTCCCTCAATGCAGACTTCCAATTTGGACCAGGGCTGCAGCAGAGGCTCCAGGGCAAAGCTCTCTCCCCGAGGCTCCTTCTACCCCTCCAAAGGTCACCCCCAGCGATCAGATCGGGCCCGGATGGACCGATCTCAGAACAGGGGGTTTCCCTGAACCCAAGGAGCTGTCGCCAAAGCTCTGGAGGGAAAGGAATCATATCCCTATGCTGAAGAGATTTCATGGTCGGAACTAATTTTCTTTTTTGTTTTCTTAAATATTAAAGTTGAATTTAAGATCTAGACATTAAACTCTCACCTCCGAAGAGGCTTCTAGGGGGTGAGAGCCATAAGATTTAAAACTTTAAAAACCTAAAAATCTCAAATTTTGTTGCAAGAGGAATTTTAAAACAACGACGAAACCCGGGCTCTTCTTTCTTACATTTGTAGCAGAAGGATTTTGTTTCA
Organism: Erythrolamprus reginae; assembly: GCF_031021105.1. Classification (NCBI taxonomy): domain Eukaryota; kingdom Metazoa; phylum Chordata; class Lepidosauria; order Squamata; family Dipsadidae; genus Erythrolamprus; species Erythrolamprus reginae. The sequence continues at coordinate 216,165,341 of NC_091951.1, read as the reverse complement.
TGTCTTTACTTTTAGAAATAAAATAAAGGAATAAAATCTGTGATCATAATTGATAAAGGAATAAAGAAAATAAAGAAGAAATTGCACCGACTGACTATTTCTGTTGTCTTGGATTTTCTGGATTCTGTGGATTATTCGTAATACCATCTGCAAAAGGAAAGATCTTTTTTCTCTATCACTTCTATTGTTCGGAAGGATATCTCTTAAAAACTTAAATTCGAAATTGGATTACAATTAATTTTCATACTATTGGACAGAACTATTGGATTATAATTATTGCATCTGGGTTTAAGGACTAATTGGCATATAAAGGCTTTGTTATAGAAGATAATTCTGGACTGCTACTATTGGTTTTGAAACACTTTTCGGAATATAATTACATTTACAATTACAGTTTGACTTTGAGATTTATTTTGGAGCTATTTCTGGAATATAAACTATTGAGATTAAATGGATTTTAGAAGAGAACTTTAAATTCAAATCTTCAATCAACGAAAGATCTTCATATTTAACTTGGAAATTATAAGTATAATATTGATATATTGATCTTCTTTCTTTGCTTCTTTTTTCTTTTTATATACTGGTTGGTGGTTTTTTATTATTATTGTATAAAATTAATTGGAACAATGAATTACTAATTTTAAATTCCTCCCTTCCCCTTGGTGTGGTGTTTTATAGCTCTTAAACTGCAGTAAAAAAATTTACACATTTAAATTTAAATAAGATATTTTAAATAAACTGAATTAAGTTCCTTTAGTTTGAATAGTATTGATCAAAAGTTTTTTCTGTTTTTACTTTATCCTTTACTCTACATTATTTCTTTCTTGTTCTTGGATTCCTTTTTCTAGTTTTACTGGCTTTTTCCCTAGTAAATACATACTGTACACTTATTAATATAAACTATAAACTATTAAGTCTACATTTCCATTAAAGTGATATAATTCTTGTTTTCTTTTTTGTAAGAGTGGAATATAAAACAATATTGATTGATAATTATAAAATAAGTTTTATTTTATTTTATTTTTTCTATTATTTTAGTTAAGATTATAACTGGTCTGGAGATTAACTTGGTAATTTATATTTACAGATGTAAAAATTAGAACCAAGCTCATTTTTGTTAAAGCATTAAAAAGTCAATCATTATTCTCTAAGTGGGTAATATATATACAAGCTCTTCTTACTTTTTAACTTTGTTATATAATTAGTCTTCTGGTATTATAAACAAAATTTTCTCAATTAGATATTAACTTGTAAATTTTGACTGGTTTGGAGTTTATTGGGTTTTTCTAAATTTATAAAACAAGATTAGGGCAATTCGGAAAAAGAACAACTTAATTTAATTTTATATACATAATTAAAATCACTACAAATAAATATTACCTAGCGACATAAATAGGATGTCGAGTACATCCACATACACAAAGACTATTAAAAAACAAACTTTAACTTCTTCAACATCTGCACAAGTTTCACCGCTGCCATCACCAGTACACAAAAGTGCAACCGCAAGTATGTCAGCCAAAGAAAAAGAGAGAGAGAAAGTGCAAACACAACCTACAATACAGGAAACATTGAATGCAATTAAATAATTTATGTTAAAATTTCAAAATGAAGTGAACCAACAATGTGAAGAATTAAAGGCGGAAATAGCAGAATTAAAAGCAGATACTGGAGAGATGAAAGCAGACACTGGCGAGATGAAAGAGAAGATGAAAGAAGTTGATGAGAAAGTTGCTGAAATACAACAGACCCTGAAAGAAAATGAACAAAGAATTAAGATGGTAGAGGGGAAAATTGATAAAGTAGAACAAAGAATGGATGACTTCGAACATAGATTGGACTTCTCCAATAAAAGATACGACGAATCAATTACGCACCTAGAAATACAACTTGCTTCTTGTGGCTTGAGATTTCAGAACATAATGGAAGAAAAGGATGAAGATCTACAAACAAAAATGGCGGAAATAATTGGAGGAATTCTACAGGTAGATCCTTTGGAACTAATAAAAGAAATCGACGAAGTTTACAGAGTGCAAACTAGCTATGTACGAAGACACAATTTACCGAGAGAAGTCCACATTAAATTCATGAAAAAAACTATAAGAGATGATATTTTGAAGTGGACAAGAAATGAAAAATTACATGACAAAGGAAAAGAAATCACAATATTGAAGAAAGTCCCAAGAAGAGTAAGAGAAAATAGGAGGGATTATTACTTCTTAACTAAGATTTTAATCAAAGAAAATATAACCTTCCATTGGCTCATTCCAGAAGGACTTTCCCTCTACTGGCAATCACAAAGAGTAAAAATAGAAAACCTTGAAGATGCTAGACAATTTTATGAAACAAGTGGAATACGTAAATTTGAACAACCAATGAAGGAAATATCTGCAAGAAAAGAAGAAGAGACTAGCACCACCCAGGGGAAGGAGGAGGAACTAGGAGCAAGAAGAAAACAACCGCAGCACAAATCTAAAGATCCCAAGAAATACTACAAATGACTACATTAGAAGATCTGAAAATATTTTCAGTAAATGTAAATGGACTAAATGAACTGAGAAAAAGAAATCAAATATTTTCTAAACTTAGAAAACAAAAAGCACAAATACTGATATTACAAGAAGTACACATCAAAAAGACAAATAGAAAATTATTATTGAATTCTAAAATTGGAAATATGTACGCTAGTTTGGCGAACCAAAGAAAGAGGCATAGCAATTTATATTTAAAATTCAATAAACTCCAAACAATTATATGCAGACCAGGAGGGTAGAATATTAATTGTACAGGTAAATATAGGCATGAAACCTCTTGTTATTGTTTCTATCTATGCTCCAAATGAAAATCAAATGACATTTAATAAACAATTACATCAAAAGATAAATGAGCTGAACATTGAAAATATGATTATAATTGGTGATTTTAATGCAATTTCTAATAGATCATTAGACCATTCCGGGGGGGGAAAATACAAGAAAAAGAAAAACATTTTGCCAACTACTTTTCTAAAAATGAGATCTGAGCTACTATTAAATGACATTTGGAGGGAAAGACATCATTTAACTAGGCAATATACGTTCTATTCTAACCCCCATAAAATTTGGCCCAATGGCTTGGGCCTTGAAAACAACCACAGAACAAATTAGAGAAATTGAGATTGATACAAATACATGGGCGGATCATAGCCCTATAGTGATATAATGGAAAAATTATAAGAAACATACGAATTGGCAGATGAACAGGAACATTATAAGAGATAATCAATATAAGGAATGGATAAAAAAAGAGTCTACGGAGAGGGGCGGCATACAAATCCAATAAATAAATAAATAAATAAATAAATAAGTAACTAGAATTTTTTTAAAAAATTAATAAAAACTCAGAAACCTCCTTTCAAAATCTATGGGACGCCGCCAAGGCATATATTAGGGGATTAACGATTTCCTATACAGCTAAAAAAAATAAAGAAAAGAAGATACAATACGAACAATTAGTTAGAGAATTAAAACAGAGCTAGTATTGCAACATAACTCTAAAGATAGTGAGACTAAAAGAAAAATGGAATTAGCCAAGCATAAAATAAATCTCATTAAACAAAATCAAATAGCAGAGAAAATCAAAAGGGCTAAACAGCAATATTTTGAACATGCTAATAAAACAGGAAGATGGCTTGCATATAAACTAAGAAAGTATAGGCAATCAAAAATAATTAAAGAACTAGTAGATAACAAAGGTATGAAAAAATATAGATTTGATGAAAAAGCAAAAATAGTACAGGATTTTTACAAAGAATTATATAAGAAAGAGGAAATAAAATAAGATGAGATTTTTAAGTATTTGGACTCTTTAGACTTACCCAATTAACGGAAGAACAACAAGCAGGATTAGATAGCCCAATTACAATAAAAGAATTGCAAATAACCATTAAAAAGCAAAAGAATAACAAAGCAACTGAACCTGACGTCATACCGTCAGTGGTACAAAATAGAAAGTGAAGTAATAATGAATAATATGTTGGAAATCTTTAATGAAAGTTTAATGGACGGTAAAATCCCAAAATCTTGGTCTGAATCTTTAATAACATTAATTCATAAATCCAGAACAGATAAAGATAAGATACAAAACTATAGACCTATATCATTATTAAACGTGGATTATAAAATATTTACTTCCATTTATGCAGAAAGACTTAAAAAGATTTTAGAAGAGAAAATACACCAAGACCAAAATGGGTTTTTACTGGGTAGACAAATAAAAAACAACCTTAGAATGATCATCAACACGCTAGAATATTATGAACAATATCCAGGAAAACAAATGTCATTAATGTTTTTAGACACCAAAAAAGCCTTCGAAAATGTAGACTGGACATTTATCAAAATGCAATTGAACAAAATGAGATTCGGCACCAAATTTGTAAATTTATTTATTATTTTTATTTATTTATTTATTTATTTATTTAGATTTGTATGCCGCCCCTCTCCGCAGACTCGGGGCGGCTCACAACAAAGTGAAAAACAATTTATAACAAATCTAAATTTCTACTAAAAACATTTTAAAAACCCCATTTTCTAAACACACATACATACACACATACCATTCATAAATTGTATATGCCCGGGGGAGATGTCTCAGTTCCCCCATGCCTGACGACACAGGTGGGTCTTAAGGAGCTTACGAAAGGCAAGGAGAGTAGGGGCAGTTCTAATCTCTGGGGGGAGTTGGTTCCAGAGGGTCGGGGCCGCCACAGAGAAGGCTCTTCCCCTGGGGCCCGCCAACCGACATTGTTTAGTTGATGGGACCCGGAGAAGGCCCACTCTGTGGGACCTAATCGGTCGCTGGGATTCGTGCGGCAGCAGGCGGTCTCGGAGATATTCTGGTCCAGTGCCATGAAGGGCTTTAAAGGTCATAACCAACACTTTGAATTGTGACCGGAAGTTGATCGGCAACCAATGCAGACTGCGGAGTGTTGGTGAAACATGGGCATACCTAGGTAGGCCCATGACTGCTCTTGCAGCTGCATTCTGCACGATCTGAAGTTTCCGAACACTTTTCAAAGGTAGCCCCATGTAGAGAGCATTACAGTAGTCGAACCTCGAGGTGATGAGGGCATGAGTGACTGTGAGCAGTGAGTCCCGGTCCAGATAGGGTCGCAACTGGTGCACCAGGTGAACCTGGGCAAACGCCCCCCTCGCCAAAGCTGAAAGATGGTTCTCTAATGTGAGCTGTGGATCGAGGAGGACGCCCAAGTTGCGGACCCTCTCCGAGGGGGTCAATAATTCCCCCCCCAGGGTAATGACAGATGGAATTGTCCTTGGGAGGCAAAACCCACAGCCACTCCGTCTTATCCGGGTTGAGTTTGAGTCTGTTGGCACCCATCCAGGCCCCAACAGCCTCCAGACACCGGCACATCACTTCCACTGCTTCGTTGACTGGACATGGGGTGGAGATGTAAAGCTGGGTATCATCAGCGTACTGATGATACCTCACCCCATGCCCTTGGATGATCTCACCCAGCGGTTTCATGTAGATATTGAATAGCAGGGGGAAAAGGACCGACCCCTGAGGCACCCCACAAGGGAGAGACCTCGGAGTCGACCTCTGACCCCCCACTAACACCGACTGCGACCGACCGGAGAGGTAGGAGGAGAACCACTGAAGAACAATGCCTCCCACCCCCAACCCCTCCAGCCAGTGCAGAAGGATACCATGGTCGATGGTATCGAAAGCCGCTGAGAGGTCAAGAAGCACCAGGACAGAGGATAAACCTCTGTCCCGGGCCCACCAGAGATCATCCATCAATGCGACCAAAGCAGTTTCCGTGCTGTAACTGGGCCTGAAACCCGACTGCTGGGAACCTAGATAATCGGCTTCTTCCAAGGATCGCTGGAGCTGGAGTGCCACCACCTTCTCGACAACCTTCCCCATAAAGGGAAGGTTGGAGACTGGCCGGTAGTTATTAAGTACGGCTGGGTCCAGTGAAGGCTTCTTGAGGAGGGGGCGCACGAGCGCCTCTTTATAGGATGATGGAAAGGATCCCCTCCCCAAGGAAGCGTTGATAATTTCCTGGACCCAGTTCTGTGTCACCTCTCTGCTGGCCGAAACCAGCCAGGAGGGACACGGATCCAGTAGACAGGTGGCGGAACTCACAGCTCCAATGGCCTTGTCCACTTCATCAGGTGTCACCAGATCAAACTCTTCCCAGACAGGTGGACAAGTACGGGCCCCAGTCACCTCAACTGACTCGTTGTCAGCCGACTCTGTTTTCCAATTGGAGTCGAGGTCCGCCTGGATCTGAGCGATTTTATCAGCAAAAAACGTGTTAAAATCCTCGGCACTACTCTGCAAGGGCTCCCCAACTCCCCCCTGATTAAGAAGGGAGCGGGTCACCCTAAACAGAGCGGCCGGGCGAGATTCCGCTGATGCAATCAAGGCGGCATGGTACGCACATCTTGCCGCCTTGAGCGCCACTTTGTAAGTCTTAATAAACGCTCTTACAAGTGTTCGATCAGATTCAGACTTACTCTTCCTCCATCGCTTCTCTAGACGTCTCTTCTGGCGTTTCAACTCCCGGAGCTCCTCGTTGAAGCATGGAGCTCTACGGGGTCTAGCGCCATGGAGAGGTCGCAAAGGCGCAATCCGATCAAGAGCCTCCGCTGCAGCCTTGTTCCAGGCTTCCGCAAGAGACTCCGCCGAACTGTGGATGAGTGCATCTGGAATAACCCCAAGCGCCGTCTGAAAGCCCTCTGGGTCCATCAGGTGTCTGGGGCGGAACATCTTGATTGGTTCCGCCTCCCTGCGGGGAAGGATTGGAGCCAGGAAGTCAAGCCGTAGTAGAAAATGGTCTGACCATGACAAAGGCAACACTTCTAAGCCCCTTAGTCTCAGACCATTGCTCAATTGCTCAGAGAGGAATACCATGTTGGGTGCGTGTCCTCCCTCGTGAGTCGGACCCTGTATTACTTGAGTCAGGTCCATGGTTGCCATGGTGGCCATGAACTCCTGTGCCAGTCCAGAGGCTTCGCCGAGTGACGGCAGATTGAAGTCCCCCAAGACAATAAGTCTGGGGAACTCCACCGCCAACCCGGCTACCTCCTCGAGTAGCACAGGCAGGGCTTTTGACACGCAGCTGGGAGGCAGGTACATGAGAAACAAGCCCACCTGAACCCCTAAGTCCAACTTCATCAAGAGAGACTCACAACCCGCAATCTCTGGAGCAATGAGTCCACGTAGGCAAAGGCACTCCCTGGCTATAATAGCCACTCCTCCCCCCCCCTTCCCTGGGGTCGAGGTTGATGCCATATCTGAAACCCAGCTGGGCAAATTTCAGAGAGAGGAACTCCTCCCTCTGGGCCCAGCCAGGTTTCAGTAACACATGCCAGGTCGGCCTCCTCATCCAGGATTAAGTCCCGGATGAGGAGAGCTTTATTTACCACCGACCTGGCATTAAGCAGCAGCAACCTGAGCCCAGGGCCAGAATTACACTCATCACCAGTACCCAAGATTGAGCTCACAGAGCCAGAACAAGGGACCGTTATTAAGCAACGGTCCCTCGTTCCCCTGGAACGGCTAACTCTGTGGCCCCCGCCATATCTGCCTCTCCCCAGCAACACCGGAATATTCTGACCCTCTGTCACCCCAGAGATTAGTGCCCCCTCCCCTCCTGCCTCTCCGGCGTCAGGTGGGCCAAGTCTATCATTCATACTGTTTCCATTTATCACATTCATACCATAATCCCACCCGCCCCAACCATTACATTCATACCAATCATTCGTCCCATATCTACCCCAATCATCCATTAATTACGAAACCCCCTAGCAATATTAAAATGAATTAAATTAATAATAATTAAAATACTATTAATATATATCACAATATAAAATAGAGAATAAAAAAAGTTCATAGATTAATAGTTAATAGTATAAAATCAAGGCTTAGCTATGAATTAAAGTTGGTAAAGTGCAAGGTTCTAAAGTGCTAAAAATATAGGAAATAATTGAAAATCAACTATCCATCAAGCCAGCAATACTGACACCAGTTCTTAAAGGTGAGTTCTGGGGGAAAAAAGAATTGATCAGGAGGGAAATATTGTTGAGGGAGAAATCTTGGCATATTGTTGTTAAGTTTTTGGTGCCAGCCACTGCCACTGGCTGGCACTCTCAGGTCTTTCTCTGGGTTCTCAGTCACTTCCACTCCTCTGCTCTTACAATGCTTCCAGGTCTCCAGACCCTCTGCAGTCTTATGAGGTCTTAATAGAAACTCCATGTGGGCTCAGTAGGGCGAGCTTCAGGCACTGCCTCAGTCTCAGTTCCTCTTTCCTCCTTCCTCTTTCTTTCCTCTCCTTCCTCCCACTAGTTCATTCCTCCATAGTCCCTCCAGCGCCGGGTGCTCCCACCATACAGCTCCTTGGCGTCTCGGGTCTATGCAGTGGGGGGAGGGCAATTTCAGACGTCGCCCCTCTTTCTCCCCTCTCTCCTTTCCTCTCGGTGCACGCTCTCTCCTCCCGTCAGCTGTCCTTCCTTGCACACTCGAGACCCCTCCAGGGGACCGTCAGCTTCAGGAGACCTCCTCCAAAAAAGGCTTCCCCCGGAGTCTCTGATGCTATATATTCAAAACAAACAACACAAATTATATTAAATAATGAATAATTGGAAAAAATTGAAATTTTTAAAGGAGTGAGACAGGGATGTCTGATATCACCTTTACTGTTTATTTTATCCCTGGGAGCATTATTGATAAAGATAAAAGCAAATAGTAAAATACAGGGACTAACTATTGGGAAAGAAACATACAAAGTACAAGCATATGCAGACGATTTGACTTTTATAATAGAAAATCCTATGACAACATTACCAATTTTGATTGAAACGATAGAAGAATACGGTAAAGTAGCAGGTTTAAAAATAAATAGAAATAAGACACAACTTATAGTTAAAAACATGACAGAATTGCAGGAAAGATGACTAGAAAGTATCACAGACATGAAGATAATAAAGAAAGTAAAGTATTTGGGAATTTGGATTACATCTAAAACTATATTGTTAAAAAATGATAATTATATAAAAGTGATTGAAGAAATTAAAAAAGACTTAGAAATTTGGAATAACTTAAAACTATCTTTTATGGGGAGAACAGCAACTATCAAGATGAATGTCTTACCTAAGATGCTGTTCCTATTTCAGGTTTTACCTATAAATCCAGTTTTTTAAGGATTTAACAACAATAGTTAAAAAATTTGTATGGCAGGGCAAGAATAAAGTTAAGTATATTAGAAGATATAAAGGAAAGAGGAGGGTTTGCACTACCCAATTGGAAATTATATTATCAGGCAGCCGCCTTAACTTGGATTAAAGAATGGGTAACATTAGAAAATAAAAGAATATTAAACCTGGAAGGTCATGATTTGATGCTTGGATGGTGTTGTGGTTCAGCCTGAGCCAGATCAAAGACCAGCTGCGTCTCTGCTGGCTCCATGCCCGGGGGAGGCTGAGAGCGGAGAGGAGAGTTCTTGGCAGTCAGACAGTGCAGATAGCAGTCATGAAAGTGCAGGTGATGCAAGGCCTGGGAGCCCTGGGGAAGGGCTCTCTCAAGCAAGTAGCTGTGACTCTGGAGTCCCTGGATGATGACGCACAAGCTATCATTAGTATGCGGCAGAGACACATAGCTCAAAGGAGAGATCAATTGCGTAGATATTATTAGCGGTGAATGAGAACACCAGGGGGTTGGGTGTGGTCCTCATTAGCAGGGAAGGGTTTATAAGGCATGAGAACCATTCCGGCAGCATGGAGTGTTATCAAAGGGGAGTTGGTGTTATCTGCATTTTCTCTCAGCGTTTTTGTTCCTGGCTTGTGGCCCAGCAGCCTTGAAGATTGGTGGGAGGTGTATGTCTGTTAGCACAACAGCCTCGTCTGGCATCAAGGATCCTGTGTTTCTGTATGAACAATTGCCTTCGTGTATCTATTTGGAGTTCCAGTGTTTTCCTGATCTGTAAGGACATTTTCTGTTGGCTTCTTTTCTCTTTACCATTATAAAACTGTGTTTGGATTCAACCGGTGTGTCTGGCTTATCTTTTCGGGTTGGTCATAGCTTCCGGAGTGACCCAGAGAGAACAGATGGCATGCCTTTATTTGGTATGACAAAGATAAAACACATTCCTATTTTAAAAGACATACAATAAGAAAGTATTTATTAGAAGTCTGGAAAGATATAAAGAAAGATCACTTTTTAACTATTCCAGACTCGATATCTCCATTACAGTCAATTTGCCACCCCAATTTGATGCAGGAAAGAAAGATACCAAAATATAAAGAATTACTAGATGAGCAAATGAAATTAAAATCAAGATATAACTTACAAGAAGAAGGGTTTAAAATAGATTGGTGGCAATATATTCAGATACAGTCTAAATTTCAAAGAGATAGTAAAATATACATATTTAATAAGAGTAAAAACTTTTTAGGTAGTTTATTAACTACAAATCAAAAGAAACTAATAGGGAAAGCATATAAATATATGATTGAATACAACAATATAGATCTGACTTTAAAAGACAATATGATAAGTTGGTGCAAAAATATAGGCAGAGAAATTGATGTTGAAACTTGGGAGAAAGTTTGGATCACAAATTGGAAAATGACGAAATCAGTTTCATTAAAAGAAAACCAAATTAAGATATTTTATAGGTGGCATCTCCCACCAAATAGAATTGCCAAAATGTTCCCTAATATGTCCCCAAAATGAGAAATAGGTTCTTATTACCGTCAATGGTGGGCTTGCAATAAAGCTAAGATATATTGGGAAATGATAGAAAAAATGTTAAAAGAGATCGTAACACAATAAATAGAAAAAACCCCAGAATTTTATCTGTTAGGTATAACTAAGCAGAAATGTAAAAAAGATATTTTTTACTTAGCTATTCATATTTTAATAGCGGCCACGATAGTTTATGCACAAAATTGGAAGGGAGAAAATACTCCCAAAGAAGAAGATGTAATAAAGAAAATTCTAGACTGTGCAGAGATGGATATGATGACAAGACGGTTGAATAATCAAGAAGAATCTGAATTTTATATTATTTGGAATAAAGTTTATATGTGGATAGATAAAAAGAAAAAGAAAAATTAAATGTTATGGGAAAGTATTAATATATTAGAATGATTTTATATTTTCTTCTTTTTTATTTTTTATTAAATTAATTTTATGTTATTATAATGTTTGAACAAAATTCTTCTTTTCACTTAGATTAATATGTTGAGTTAATGAATTAAGAATATATTCTTTTTCTGTATTAAAAATTGACTTCTAAGATGAGAGGGGTAATTGTAATCCCTATTACATGTTAAGTGTTTGTATGTTTGTGTGTGATTTTTATGGAAAATTAATAATAAAGTATTTTAGAGTCTCTCAATGCTAAAATACATGATTTTTCTTTCCTCTTCTTCAGATATCTGGCCATTTGCTGCATTGATTTTGTCCCCCAGCTCTGTATTTCTTGTTGCATCATCATTCTCATCTTGTTCCATTTGATCTCATCATACACCATCAATTGTTTCTTTTTCAATTTCAATAAACTATTCCAATCTCTACTTTTAGTTAATCTTAACTGCTCTTGTATCAAATCTATTTCCCTTATCTTCCTTTCCCTTTCTATTTCTCTACCCCACTTCTTCCTAATATCTGCTTCCATACATATATATTGTCCCCTCATAAAAGCCTTACATGCATCCCACACAATTGATTGTTTAATACCACCCACATAATTAATTTTAAAATATTCACATAACTCTATTTGCAATTTATCTTTATCTTGTTCACTAGCAGTTACAACTGCATTACAGTGGTCCCTCGACTTGCGCGTTCTCGATTAGCGCGAAACGCTGCAACGCGGTTTTTCAAAAAATATTATTTAAAAAAATAAAATATTAAAAAATAATTTTTTTTTTATTCTGTTCCCTGAATGGAGACCGCCGGCCGCTCAATCGGGCCGGCAGGGAACAGAATGGAGCCTTCCGCGGCGGGGCTGGTAAGGGGGGGAGCCGAGGGGAGAGCCGAGCCCAGCCCCGTGGCATTCGCTTTCCTCCCGCCGGCAGCCGACTGATCGTGGGCTCCTTCGCAACCTCGGAGAGCTTCCTGGTTTTCGTGAGCTTTCATGCCCCGGAAGCTCTCCGAGGTTGCGAAGGAGCCCACAATCAGTCTCGGCTGCGGGTGGGAGGAAGGCGAATCCCCCGTGGGCTCCGTTACATCTTCCGCTGCCAGCCAGGCCATGCTGGCGGCAGCGGAACAATCTCTGGCTGTCAACTTTTCTTTTTAAAACTGGGCAGGAGCTGACTTGCCTCCCCAGTGCTAAAAAGAAAAGTTGACAGCCAGCGCTACGACTGACGGAATGCTGAGCCTCCCGGTGGAAGGCTGCCGCTTGGCCGGGGAGGCTCGGCCGAAAGGGGCTGGAGCGGCAGAGCCGAGCACGCCTTCCGCCCGGGAAGTCCTGCCCCTTCATCCCCACCCCTCGCCCCTGTGGTCGGCGGGGATGAAAGGGCAGGACTCCCTGGGTGGAAGGCGTGCTCGGCTCTGCCGCTCCAGCCCCTTTCGGCCGAGCCTCCCCGGCCAAGCAGCCAGGGAAGTCGAGCCAGGCGTGGCGGCGGCAGCGCTGCTTCTCCGGTCGCCCGGTCCTCTCCTGCCTCCTGCGCCGATGTTCCCCGCTGCGACGGAAGGCAGTCGCTTGGCTAGGGAGGCTCGGCCGAAAGGGGCTGGAGCGGCAGAGCCGAGCACGCCTTCCACCCAGGGAGTCCTGCCCTTTCATCCCCGCCGACCACAGGGGCGAGGGGTGGGGATGAAGGGGCAGGACTTCCCGGGCGGAAGGCGTGCTCGGCTCTGCCGCTCCAGCCCCTTTCGGCCGAGCCTCCCTAGCCAAGCGACTGCCTTCTGTCGCAGCGGGGAACATCGGCGCAGGAGGCAGGAGAGGACCGGGCGACCGGAGAAGCAGCGCTGCCGCCGCCACGCCTGGCTCGACTTCCCTGGCTGCTTGGCCGGGGAGGCTCGGCCGAAAGGGGCTGGAGCGGCAGAGCCGAGCATGCCTTCCGCCCGGGAAGTCCTGCCCCTTCATCCCCACCCCTCGCCCCTGTGGCCGGCTCATCCAGGGGGGCGTGTGTGGACTGGCAAGCGGCAAGCGGGAAGACCAAGGGAAGGTTCCTTCAGCCGCCCAACACCTGATCCGCTCCGCAGCGCGGCAGCAGCGAGGAGCCGAAGATGGGGTTTCCCCTTTGCCTTTACCCCATCTTCGGCTCCTCGCTGCTTCCGTGCTGCGGAGCAGATCAGCTGTTGGGCGGCTGAAGGAATCTTCCCTTGGTCTTCCCCTCCGCCCACACGCAAACTCCACCATCTGCGCATGTGCGGCCATGAAAAAAAAATGGCGCACATGCGCAGATGGTGGTTTTACTTCCGCATCCAATATAACGTGGAAATCGGTTAGCGCGGGAGGTCTTGGAACGTAACCCCCGCGCTAACCGAGAGATCACTGTATATCACCAAATTCTTTGATTGCGTTCCTGACCTATTTCCAATTCTGCCAATAGTGGGGCATGATCTGATAACCAAATACTTTTAATATCTACTTTTTTAACTTGTATATTGCCGCCCCCCCTATTCATTAATATATAAGCTATGCAGCTAAATGTATGATATCTTGCTGAATAATATGTACTTCTGTTTGAAATATCTGCATGAAGATCCACCATATTAAGTCTGTTTAAATGTAACGTCCTACTGTTTCCAATACCATTTGTTAATTGCATATTGAAATCTCCTGCGAAAAAAGTTGAGCCCTCCATAAAGATGTCTAACTTCCTCTTAGTATTTATTATAAATTGTTTTGTTTTCGTATTTGGGGCATAAATTGCTGCTAATGTCAGCTTCTTTTGATTTATTTTCCCTTTAACAAATATCCACCTTCCTTCTCTGTCTTTCTGAATTCCAACCTCTTCAAAATTAACCCTCTGATGAATAACAATCACTGTACCTCTACTGTTTTGCATTCCTCTAGATTCAAACACCCATTTCCAATTTCTATAATTAATCAATTTATCCCTTCCTCCCCATCTTTTATGTGTTTCTGTCAGAATCATAATATCTGCCTTATATTGCTTAGCCATCCTTAATAATGCCTAAAACGTTTCAAATCCGATCCCAAACCATTCACATTTAAAACCATTATCTTACACTCAATCATAATATAACAAAACAACCCTTTTCCCCTCTTGTTGTGCCCTTGGTTTAATTTTTCCCCTTTCCTTACCCCTGTAACCCCCCGCAACATGCCTCCCCCTGTGCTCCCCCCATCAAAGGAGGGGAGGACAAGAAAAACCCTTGTCCATTTCAACCACTTTTAGTTGTAATAAAAGAGAAATATTCCCCTCCCACCCTCCTTTCTCTTTTAGATAATTCCTTCTTTAACTTTAACTTCTTTAACCCCTTTTCCCCCCCTTAAACTTCCCCCACCAAATAACAGATATACAAGAATCCAAAAACATCTCCAAGAAAAAAAAATACAAAAAGATAAGGAAAGCAAAACAAGGTCACTTTCTAGCTTTCTTCTCATGCTGAGCTCGTGTTTTTCTCTGCTCTCTTCTAATGACCTCCACCTGCCCGGTTAACTCCTTCAGCTGCTCTTCCCTTTGTCTTTCCTCATTGTCTGGGGTACTACGACTGTCAAAAAAATCCTCTCCTTCCTCTGCTTCTTTCGTGTCCCTCATAGTTCCTTGTGCTCCAGCTTCTTCAAACTTTATTCCCAGTTGATCCAATAAAGCCTTTCCCTCCTCCAATGTACATGCCCTGTACATTTTATTTTCTTGGAACACCAAAATAGCAGCTGGAAACCCCCAAGTAAACTTTTTTCCACTTTGATATAAACAGCTTGAAATTGGGCATAAGGCAGCTCTCGCTCTCAAAGTTTCCCAAGAGAGATCCCTCAGAATTCTTATCACGTTTCGATCTTGTTTAAGGCAAGCAGAACTCTTCAAAGACTTGTAAACAGTCTCCACTTTTTTTTCACTGACCAAAGCCATAACAATGTCTCTTTGCCTCTCCTTGTTTCTTCATGGAGCAGCCCAATGCACACGTAATATATCTTCCGAGCCGACTTGAACACCAGCTTGCTTATTTATCCAAGCAGATACTGCTTCCATTAAGTTTGAACCAGAGGCAAAGTCCAAACTGAACCCACGCAGACGCAAATTTCTTCTCCTCTGACGGTCCTCCAGATTAGCAATTCTATAATTCATTTGTTTAATTAATTCATCATGATCCTTTGCTTGTTTTTCAACTCTCTGTATCTTTCCAGCTGAAGATTCCTGCTCCTTTTTAATCAATTTAACTTCCGAAGCCAGATTTCCAATTGTTGACTCCACTTTAATAAATCTCTGCTCAAATCCAGAACAGATGTCCAACAATTTATCCAGTTTTTTTTCAACGTTCGCTAAGCTTGAATCTTCTTTCCCTCCCTCCGCCATTTTAAGATTTATTGTACTCACTTATCACTCCCTTGTTATAGCAAAAGAATCTCCATCTTTGCTTAAAAACATAAATCTTTAAATTCTCTTTGATGTCCATAGATTCCTGTTCCTCCTGTACTTCTTCAAGAAGGATTTATAATATTTTTAAGGGAGAGAATTCCCTTTACATAATATATTAGTTCAGAGCTAGAGGTGAAGCCCCTAGAATTCAATTCGGCACATGCGCAATCCATTTTGTAGAGGATTCTCTAGAAATGGCCTTAAATATAATTAACGAGATTGAAAAATTCAGCAAAGTGGCAGGCTTAAAAATCAACATGGCCAAAGCAAAGATAATAACTCAAAATATGACTCCCAACCAAAATCTTAATTTAGAAACCCAATTAGGTCTTAAAGTAGCTAAAACAGTAAAATATACTGCTCAAAAAATAAAGGGAGCACTCAAATAACGCATGCTAGATATGAATGAATGAAATATTCATTCATGTGGAATTGATTGTCAATCAATGTTGCTTCCTAAGTGGACAGTTTGATTTCATAGAAGTCTGATTTATTTGGAGTTATATTGTGTTGTTTAAGTCAGTGATTTTCAACCTTTTTTGAGCCGCGGCACATTTTTTACATTTATGAAACCCTGGGGCACATTGAGCGGGGTGGGGTGGGGGGCTAAAAAAAAGTTTGGACAAAAATATTTTCTCTCTTCCTCCCTTTCACTCTATTTCTCTCTCCCTTCCTCTTTCTTCCTCTCTCTCCATCCCTCTTTCTTTCTCTTCCTTCCTCTCTTTCTCTCTCCTTCCCTACCTCCCTCTGTGTCTTTCTCTCTCTCTCCTTCCCTCCCTCTCTTTCTCTCTCTCTTGCTTTCTTTCTCTCTCTTTCTCTCTCTCTTGCTTTCTTTCTCTTGTTCTCTTTCTCTCTCTCTTGCTTTCTTTCTCTCTCTCTTGTTCTCTTTCTCTCTCACACTCTTTCTCTCTCTTGCTTTCTTTCTCTCTTTCTCTTGCTTTCTTTCTCTCTCTCTTGCTTTCTTTCTCTCTCTTGCTTTCTTTCTTTCTCTTGCTTTCTCTCTCTCTTGCTTTCTTTCTCTCTCTGAGCTTCGCGGCACACCTGACCATATCTCACGGCACACTAGTGTGCCGCGGCACACTGGTTGAAAAACACTGGTTTAAGTGTTCCCTTTATTTTTTTTGAGCAGTGTATTTAGGAATCATAATCTCTGCAAAAAGTAAATCTCTTTTAAAAAGACAGCTACGTATGGTAACCTGATCCAGAAAATAAGCAAGGATCAAGAACTATGGTCTAGGCTTCAGCTCTTCCTGATGGGTAGAGCAGCGGTCATAAAAATAAATATTATTCTGAAAATATTATTTCTTTTTCAGACTATTCCAATCAAGTTGAATAAAATTTTCTTCACCAACTTAAACAGACTAATTCGTAAATTCATTTGGTTGAA
The DNA here is from genome assembly GCF_031021105.1 of Erythrolamprus reginae. Taxonomy (NCBI): domain Eukaryota; kingdom Metazoa; phylum Chordata; class Lepidosauria; order Squamata; family Dipsadidae; genus Erythrolamprus; species Erythrolamprus reginae. The sequence goes on along the minus strand of NC_091951.1, from coordinate 216,148,391 downwards.
AAGGAAAGCAAGAACAAAACTAAAACTAATGCAAGACCACACTATCGGAGATGGACTGGATTGGGAAATATATTACAAAGCAGCAGCCCTAACTTGGTTGGGGGAATGGATTCTTCTTAGAAACACAAGAATTTTAACCCTTGAAGGCTCTGGTTTACATATGGGTTGGCATGCTTTTCTTTTGGGGGATAAGGACAAAGAATATTCACATTTCAGACAACACCATTTCAGAAAATGTTTACTAGAGGTATGGACCCAAATAAGAAAAAACCACTACATCCAAATACCCAGATGGTTCACCCCAACAGAAGCCATATTCCACCTTAGATCCAAATAAAATCATAACGTACAATTTATTAATGGATGAAAAAGAGCAACTAATTTCAAAAGAAATACTTTTTTTAAAAAAAGCTATAAACTTAGACTGGTTACATTTCAATCGAAATACAATAAAGATAAGATGAAATACGGTTTCCAAAAAATAAACATGCTAGATAAAATTTTAATGGGTGCAGACAAACTATATAGTTTCTTATTAAAATTAGAACTTCTTGATGAAGATAAAGGCAATATGATTGCCTGGGCCCAAAATTTCGGCCATCCAGTAAATCTAACAGAATGGGGGGAAATTTGGTCACTAAATTATAAATTAATCCAAGCATCAAATTATAAAGAAAATTTTTATAAAATGTTTTATAGACAGTGCCTTCCCCCAGCTCGCCTTGCTAAAATGTTGACATCTATACCACCAACTTGCTGGAAATGCAAGGACGATGTAGGATCTTACTACCACCTTACAATGTTCCCTCTAATTTTTTTTCAGTGTGGGCAGAAAAGTATAGTGTCTGAGCGGCAGTCCCTTCAGCACTGGGCAGCATAGAAATCTAAATAAGTAAGTAAGTAAGTAAGTAAGTAAAAATTCATGCCTGAGCACCTGATTTTTTTCCACAGATGTCACCCAAGACAACTTATTGCGTAATTATTTGGGGCTTGTGCTGGGGCAGAATAAGGTCCCTTCTGTTATTTTATATTTCAATTAATATCATTATCATTATCCTCTTATGAATCCAGATAGGCCATCATGCCTACTCCTCCTTCTTATACATTCTTCTTAAAAGAAACAAAAAACCCTTATATAAATTTTTCCTAATTAGGAAAAAAAACTCTTCTTTTTTATTAAAAGAAATTAATAATAAAACCAAACCAAAATCTATTACTATTAAAACTAAAACAACCAGCAAAAGCAAAAACACAACTATTAATAAATCCATGCTTTAAAATATTCATTTCTTAAATATTTATCATAGTATTATAGTTGAAAAGTCTGAGGCAGCTCCGGCTTTTAAAACGGTTCCTTTATTCAGCTCTTTTTGACAAGTGACTCCAGCAAGGAACGCGTCTGATTTTACACAGTGTCAGACGCTCCTTTTATACACTTAGGCTTCCCGCCGAAACCCAACTGTCAGCGTCTTAGCCAATCAAGAGCTTTCAACTTTTTTCAACTTATTTACACTGAGTTACACATACTTAACACCCCTCCCTCCTTAGTCAAAAAAACCAGTTTCATACAGAAAGCCATGTGACAAAGTCCTCCAATCGGCTTGGTCTGCGTGCAATCCTTTCGGACCTGCGCAGATCATTCGAGTCCTGGCAATCGGCCGAAGAGGAGGTTGGCTCGCTAGCTTCTCCACTGGTAGTCCAGGGCTGTGGCTGCGTAAGGCCCCCCAGTGTCGAGTCTGCAGGCACAACGCCGACCTCCGATGAGGATGGCTCAACATCGCTGGATGAAGACCGTAGACTCGGTGAGTCGATTTGCAAGTCCATTAAATTTTGTTGCATAGTCTGTGCGTTGTAGTCTAGCGAGGGGGAATAATCCAAGTTAGTGTCTCGGGTCTTTGCGATGTTGGATACAGGTGTGGACTCTTGGCGCCTTCGTAAATGGTCGATGTGCCTTTTCCACACTCGGCCATCGTCCAAACGGACATAGAAGTCTTTGGCGCGGTTTGTTGTACAATTGTCCCTTTTAACCAATTAAGTCCACCATCAAAGTTCTTTGCAAATACACTTTGTCCTAAATACAAGTTTCTTTCTGGGTTTACAACAATACTTTTATTTTCACAATACATAGGATGGAGTCTATCTATTGGGGAACTCAATTTTCTCCCCATCAGGATCTCAGCAGGGCTCTTTTGAGTGGTAGCGTTTGGGGTGATGTGCTGAGTCAACAAGAATTGGTCAAGGTGTTTTTGCACCTCCCCTGGACCTGACTTGCGCAAGGCTTCCTTTGCCACACGCACATACCTCTCTGCCAATCCATTAGCCCAGGGGGAGTAAGGTGAGATGAGGGTGTGCCTGACCCCTAATTGATCTAAAAATAGTTCCAGTTGTCTGGCTGTCAATTGGGGACCATTATCTGACACCAATATGTCAGGGCAGCCATGTGTGGCAAATAGACGGCGCAGGGCCTTAATGGTGGCACTAGTGGTGATGTTACTCATAGCAATAATCTCTACCCACTTAGAATATGCATCTACAACAATCAAAAAATACTGTGACCCAATTGGGCCTGCAAAATCGATATGAATTCTTGACCATGGTCCCCTTGGCTGTTCCCATTACATTGGTGTTGTTCTGGGGGGGTTGGCCTAGACTCCTGACATGGATCACAAGTGGCTACCCATTTTTCAATTTCTGCATCCAGCCCTGGCCACCATAAGTGTCCCCTGGCCAAGCTCTTCATTCTCACGATACCAGGATGCCCCATATGCAATAATTTTAAAACTTTGTTCTTTAAGCTAGAAGGAATGATGACTCTGTCTCCCCACAAAAGGCACCCTCTCAGATAAGACAGTTCTAGTCTCTTGCTTTTAAAATCTTTCAAATCATCTCCCAGGTTTT